>NC_042959.1:14212565-14380578 GCF_901001165.1 Salmo trutta
TGAGTTTGAAGGTAGGCCTTGAAATACAAACACAGGTACACCTCCAATTGACTCAAATTATGTCAATTAGCCTATCAGAAGCTTCTAAAGCCATGACATCATTTTCTGGAATTCTCCAAGCTGTTTAAAGGCACAGTCAACTTAGTGTATGTAAACTTCTGACCCACTGGAATTGTGATGCATTGAATTATAAGTGAAATAATCTGTAAATAATTGTTGGAAAAATTACTTGTGTCATGCACAAAATAGATGTCCTAACCGACTTGCCAAAACTATAGTTTGTTAACAAGAAATTTGTGGAGTGGTTGAAAAACGAGTTTTAATGATTCCAACCTAAGTGTATGTAAACTTCCGACTTCAACTGTACATGGGTTGTATTTGTTTTCCATTAGACGGCCAATAATATATGGGTTGTATTTGTTTCCCATTAGACGGCCAATGATATATGGGTTGTATTTGTTTTCCATTAGACGGCCAATAATATATGGGTTGTATTTGTTTCCCATTAGACGGCCAATAATATATGGGTTGTATTTGTTTCCCATTAGACGGCCAATAATATATGGGTTGTATTTGTTTTCCATTAGATGGCCAATAATATATGGGTTGTATTTGTTTTCCATTAGTCGGCCAATTATATATGGGCTGTATTTGTTTTTCGAGTGCTGGTTGGAGCAGGAAGGATGCAGTTAAAATTAAATCAGTAAAAACTGCTAGCTTCCTTGGACAGTAGGAGGGGCAGAGAGAGAGAGGCAATGTTTACTTTAGGTGTGAGTCAGACAGTGTGTAATCAGAGACATCAGTGTGTTTAGCCTGAATCCCCCCCCATTGTTTTCCATGCTGGTCGGTAGACGCTGGCTGCAGTAATGGGCTTTGTGTCATCCTGTATGGCTCTAGACACATTGAATTACTAGCCTTTCAGTACAGACACTGTGTTCCTCAACAGAGGAGACAAGACTGCTCAAATGTACTTTGAAATGAGCTCAAAATGGATTTCACATGAATTAGAATCTGTTGAAATTGTGGAACTCAAAACTAGAGTAAAGGGCATTGTGGAAACAGAGACATTAGTCATTCTGGGTGGATCGTCCTACTTTCACAATAATCAATAGTCGCTACAGTGTTAATCCGTGTGTTAGTCGTTCTCACAGTCAATCTGACAGCTATCTGATAAATCAATCACTTCCCTGTTTACATTCTCAACATGTTACAGCAGAACACTACGTATTGACTATGAATCCCGAACACCCTCTCAACTTATAGTAATTCACAACCCTTTGTTGACATGAAATGTGTAAGAAAGGCACAGTCACATTGCCTAAATGCCAAAGCAAACGGGGAACGTTCTCTCTCCATCTCTCCCAGTGTCGGGGTGTGTAGCAGAGCTGCAGGGGCGTATGCGTGGCCTACAAGGGGAGCTGAAGGCTGAGTGTGAGCGGTTCAGACAGACCCAGGATGCTCTAGCCAACGCCAGGAAAGACTTGACCACCAGAGAACAAAGTCTACAGAGGGCCAAGGACGAACTGAGCCTCGCTCACACGCGCATCTCACAGGAGAGCGATCGGGTACGGATGCACACACTGTATGAAACACAAAGACGTGAGTGACTGCCAAACACAGACTGCACTTAAGAGTGTGACTGGCAAGGCAGAGCGACACAGTCATACCTGTCACATTGTTTTACTGTGTCTCCTCTCCAGGCCCAGTCGTTGGAGCAGCGTGTGAAGCAGCTGCAGGAGGAACTGAAGTGTCAGAGACAGAACACTGAGAGCAGCCGTCTGCAGCACCAGCAACGCACCAGAGACCTGGACAAGCAACACCAGAGGGTGAGGAGAGGGGAGAGAGGCTGTGTGTGCGTCTGAGGGTCTCATACGCCCCTGCAGCTACACACCCAGGTGTGACGTGTGGAAGGTGATGTGGGGAAAAGTCTAGTGTCTATTTCGTGCGTGTATTGTGAGTTCAAAGTGTCAAAGCATCCGGTTATTAAAACATTATCCAGGCTTGTGTCCCAAATGGCTCTCTATTCCCTATGTAGAGCACTACTTTTGACCCGAGCCCATAGGGTAGTGCACTACATAGTAGAGAATAGGGTGCCATTTGGGACCGAGTTCGGGATCCTGTCTACTCTACTGATGATGCCCATGATGTTGGATGTATTGCAGGACTTGTTGGAGCTGCAGAAAGAGTGTCAGTCTGTGGAGAAACAGCACCAGCTGGATGTTAACAAACTGAACCAGGAGGTCCAGCAGGCCAGAACACTACACAACACACTACAGGTCCAGTCTGAGAAGGTACACACAGTCTTTATTTCACTGTTTTCATCTCTGGGTTTCAAAATGTCTTGTCTGAACTCTTTGTTCTACTTTCTTGCCTCTTGTTCTCTTGCTCGCTCTCTCTGTTTCTCTCTCTCACAATGGAGTTCAGCTATGTGCTGCTCTCAAGGTCAATGAACTAATGTTTCTCTTCTTTCTTGACCTTGCTTGTTTTCTTTTTTTGCTTCCTCTCTTCTGTCTCTGTCTCTGTCTCTCTCGGTGTATTTTCCTCCCCTCTTGGTTTGTCCCAGTGGAGTGTTGAGCGGGGAAGGTAATACTGGTCTGACTGACTGTTCAGAACCTTTGACTTGATGTGCTGTTGTCTTCTGGGAAACATAACTCGCCTTGACGTATTCATCATTCTCATCCAAGGAGGGTTGGTGGGAGTGGGTGGAGGCATGAGAGTTACTTCCACTAGAGGCTGGACGTGCATGTGGAGGTGCATGAATGGTGTGATGTTATTGGTGTGCATTTCAAAATGGTTGCACGTTACAGTAAAAGAGATGCTGGTTATTCCAGGCTCACAGGTGCTACTTAATACTTACTGAGAATATTTCCCATCCCCACCTCTACACATGTTTAGCTTTTCAAGCTCCAGTTCATGAATGATGAACAATAAATCACTTTCAGTTCCTTCTGTCAGTCACCACAGTCTAGTAAAGGCAGGCCTGACCGCAGTAATGTATCTAATCTAGTTCAATCTGATACGGAATTCATTGTTTACGTCCCAAATGGCACCCTATTCCCCTTAATAGTGCACTTCTTTTAACCAGGGCACATAGATGGGGAATAGGGTGCCATTTGGGGACACAACCATTCTCTTCCTCACTCTCCAATCCACACTGAACACAATAGAGCTACAGTTCATATGGTTTAGCTAGCTGCCTCAAATCAGATTGACATAATATTGAATTATTGATAAGCTTTTTAATCTGCTCACGTGTTGCTTTTAAAGTGGTTATGCGAGTTAAACGGACCAATGGTTGTAGGGCTTTGTCTGAGCATGGGGAATATAAGCATGTGTATTCCAGACCAGTGAATTCCACAACAATGACATTGCACAAATTGATAAACCTCAAATTGGTTGATCAATTTGTAGGGGTATTCATTAGTTGTTTTTATCCATGGCATGGAAGTGTATCCAATGTTTTGAGTGTTACATCATGTAAGCAAGAAACATTTGATCATGTTTACATGTAGTTTGCTATGTATCTGATGGATTTGATAGTTTCCCCATCTCTCTGCCTGGTGTGTAGCTTACTGCACTTTGTGTGGCTGTCCTTTAGACGGACACGACACGACCTGTCCTTTAGACGGACACGACACGACCTGTCCTTTAGGCGGACACGACGCGACCGGTCCTTTAGACGGACACAACCCGACCGGTCCTTTAGACGGACACGACCCGACCTGTCCTTTAGACGGACACGACCCGACCGGTCCTTTAGACGGACACGACCCGACCGGTCCTTTAGACGGACACGACGCGACCGGTCCTTTAGACGGACACGACGCGACCGGTCCTTTAGACGGACACGACGCGACCGGTCCTTTAGACGGACACGACGCGACCGGTCCTTTAGACGGACACGACGCGACCGGTCCTTTAGACGGACACGACGCGACCGGTCCTTTAGACGGACACGACGCGACCGGTCCTTTAGACGGACACGACGCGACCGGTCCTTTAGACGGACACGACGCGACCGGTCCTTTAGACGGACACGACGCGACCGGTCCTTTAGACGGACACGACGCGACCGGTCCTTTAGACGGACACGACGCGACCGGTCCTTTAGACGGACACGACCCGACCGGTCCTTTAGGCGGACACGACCCGACCGGTCCTTTAGGCGGACACGACCCGACCGGTCCTTTAGACGGACACGACGCGACGGTCCTTTAGACGGACACGACGCGACCGGTCCTTTAGGCGGACACGACGCGACCGGTCCTTTAGGCGGACACGACCCGACCGGTCCTTTAGGCGGACACGACCCGACCGGTCCTTTAGGCGGACACGACCCGACCTGTCCTTTAGGCGGACACGACCCGACCTGTCCTTTAGGCGGACACGACGCGACCGGTCCTTTAGGCGGACACGACGCGACCGGTCCTTTAGGCGGACACGACGCGACCGGTCCTTTAGACGGACACGACGCGACCGGTCCTTTAGACGGACACGACGCGACCGGTCCTTTAGGGGGACACGACCCGACCGGTCCTTTAGGGGGACACGACCCGACCGGTCCTTTAGGCGGACACGACCCGACCTGTCCTTTAGGCGGACAGGACACGACCTGTCCTTTAGGCGGACACGACCCGACCTGTCCTTTAGACGGACACGACCCGACCTGTCCTTTAGACGGACACGACGCGACCGGTCCTTTAGACGGACACGACGCGACCGGTCCTTTAGGGGGACACGACCCGACCTGTCCTTTAGGGGGACACGACCCGACCTGTCCTTTAGGGGGACACGACCCGACCTGTCCTTTAGGGGGACACGACCCGACCTGTCCTTTAGGCGGACAGGACACGACCTGTCCTTTAGGCGGACAGGACGTGATCCTGTCTTTTCCCAGCTCCTCTCCTCTCCTACCCGTCCTTCCATTGTTTCCTCTCCGCTGGCCTCCTGCCCTTTCCTCAAGAGTTCCTATTTCTACTACCTTTTATATGTGATCTTCTCATAGCCTTTCCCAGTCCCCACCTTTTCCTTAGTGATTACTTCCTTCCTCCATGATGGAGTAATATTCCTGTCCCTCATGTCTGTCCCAGGTGTCCCTTCAGAAGCAGGCGTTGGAGAGGGATGTAGACGCTCTGAAAGAGAAAGTCAAATGGACTGAGGGGGAATTGAAGGAGAGCCAGAAGAAAGAGGCCCAAACACAAACCAAACTAACGGTATACACACACCAAATTATGAACAGACTGTTGTGTCCTTAGTCTAGACATGTCAATCTATTATGCATGAACTAAGCAGTGGCCGCGTTATGAAGTCACTGAATCATTTAGCAGTATCTGTTTAAGTCAATATGTTATTGCTACAGAATTGGGTTCTGTTACAGAAAGAATATGTGGTTATTAAAAGTTTATATAGTTGATATTGCATAGTTATTACATAGTTATTGACTGTATGCATGTGAATGTGTTGCTTTCCGATAGGAGACGGTGCGTGAGAGGGAGGGGTTGAATGTAACTCTGGAGCAGAACAGGAGGAGAGAGAGGGGACTGGAGGAGGAGGTGAAGAATCTGGCTGAGGATCTGGCTGAGGCCCTCCGACACCTCAAAGAACTAGAAGGTGAGGAGGGAGGAGGAGGAGGAGAGAGCTGTTGTTGATAATGGGGTGTTTACCCTTTATGAAAAGAGACAATAGACAATGCTGTTGTCTTCTTAAGGTTAAGAAATTTGAGTTTGAGTTAACAAAAGAGTGAAATCCTACACCAAACTGTTCGTGACTTTCAGAATACTTTTTTCCCCTCACTAACTTCCTTTAAGCTGCACAAGCTAGCCTTGTTACTGCTGCCACCTGCTGACCTTCAGCGGTATTACACCCTGACTCATGATATTTGGTTGATTATCCAAATGATTCTCTCTGGTAACATTTTGCTGAATTAACATGCCAGTTTGAATGATAATAAGTCATTTAGTTTATATTTTTCTCCCTTGTTTCTTTCCCTATTCCCCTTTCTAGACCAGAAGACAGTCCAGCCCTCTGCTGCTCCAATGACTCCAGTTCCGTTTAGCCCTGCAGGACAGAACTTTTCCCCAGTCTCACCACCACGACATGGCCGCCACGCCCCACACACACCCTCGGCTCAGACCAACAGACCTGCCAAAGAGGAGCGAGCGAAGGAGGGAGAGGAGAGAGGGAATGAGGAACGGAGAGCAAAGTACCCCACAGAGAGAGAACCTGGAGAGGGCATTGACTCAGAACACATCACTGCGTTTGGATCCACAGACTCTGAAAAACGACAGCGGGCAGGAGGGAGGGGGGAGGAGAGAAAAGACGAGGCAGATTCCGTAGTAGATGGCTGCATCCCTGGAAAGGAAGCATCCACCAAGGACAAAAACACACTCAACACACCGAGCTCTCTTTCTCCAACAGACCACAGTCCCCACCTCACCAGCTCCGCTAGCTCCGACACAGACTACGAGAGCGAGACCCTGTCCAGCCACTCCAAACCCCGAGCCCAGACCACTAAGGCTGAGGGAGACCTACAGAGGGAGAACAGAGAGCTGCGTTCAGAGCTAAAGGACGTTAAGGATGAGTTACAAAGGAGACTGGAGGATCTGGAGACCCAGCGCAGAGCAGAGGCCGAGGCCAGGACCAAGCTCAAGCAGCTCAGCCGCAAACACGCCTCCCAAGCCAAGACCTCCAGAGAGACGGAGGAGGAGGAGGAGGAGAGGGCCGAGATGGGGAGGTTGAAGGAGGCACTGGCTGAACTTGAGATAAAGGTCAGGAGAGATGCAGAGGACAGGGAGAGAGTGGAGGAAAGGAAAGGGAGGGAGAGAGAGGACCGGGAGTCTGAAAGCATGCTGTTGAATCTCCAGCTAAAGAAGCAGCTGGTTGAGTTGAAGACTGAGCTCTTGATAGAACAGGAGGAGAGAGAAAGGGAAAAGGAGGAGGAGAGGAAGAGATTGAAAAACAAAGGGATCGAAGGAACGATTGAACTTACTGTGAAGCTGGAGGAGCTCCAGGCAGAGTTGGAGGAGCTGAAGAACCGTGGAGGTCTTGAAAGGAAGAACATGGTAGATAAAAACACCCCTCTGACATATCTCACCATGCACCGTGACATCCCCTCTAACTCCAACAACAACACTGTTGTCCCTGACAACAAGCTACTACCATCGCCAGACCAGCACCATCTCCTGTGTGAGTCCACCACTGTTGTCTCGCAGGCAACAACAGCTGATCTGATCCGGGAAGAAGGAACTCTGAACAAAGCGCCAGAACTCTCCAGACCTATTGGTGAGGGAGAGACCATTGTGGAGGCTCAGAGGGGTATGTCTGCCTCTGAGCTGGGTGAAACCACTGTGGAAGCCGAGAAAAGGATATCTTCTTCAGACCAGGGAGAGACCAATAAAGACACTCTGAGAGGTGTATCTCCCTCAGACATGGAGAAAACCCCACTGGCGCTCCAGAGCGCAGGCTTCTCTGCCTCAGAGCTAGCCCAGGAGGTGGAGCGTCTACGGGAGGAGAGTGCCAGGGAGGCTGGGCGAGCCATACACTCCCAGGCCAAGCTGGAGGCTTTACAGAGCCAGGTGACCAGGCAGACCCAGCAGCTGACCCTGGCCTTCGACCACCAGAGCAGACACATCCAGGACCTGCTGGCAGAGCTGCAGGAGAAGGAGGGCGGACTTCTCAGGCAGGGAAAGGAACTGCAGCGCTGCAGAGATGAACTGGCCATGCTCAGACAGGAGAGGGAGAGACCGGAGATGAAGAAAGAGAGAAGGGAGGATGAGAGAGAGAGACGGGAGGAAGAGAGACAGGAGGTAGAGGAGGAGATAAAGGACAGTAGGGTAACTAGAACCCCTCAGCAGGCTGACCATTACACAGATATACATCAGATCACACACAGCGCTCAGAATGAGTCTGCCTCTGGGATAGAAGAGACTACAGACATAACAATGAAACCACTGAACACTACCCAGGCTTCCTCTACACTTTGTGATGAGGGAGGTCAGCTGACCACTCCACAGAAAAACTGTGTCACTGAATGGCATGATGTAACAGATAGCAGTACCACTCTGGGCAGCCATCCTGCTGAACATAATACAGAGAAGATGGTGGATTATAAGGTTTCTGCCCAGCCAGGCAGGAGTGAAGAAACGAGAAACAAAGAGAAATTCAAATCTGACAGTTTAACTATAGCATGTTCCAAAGGGCAGATGGAACCGTCTGAGAGTTCTGAGATGAAACACATCCGTAGTGAAGAACAACATTCAACCAAGGAGTTCCAGCTATTCCAGAGAGACCCGAGTGTAACCCGGACTGAGAACACATGTCTTACTGCAGAGCTGGAGAAAGTTTCTGGTCCTATCAACAGGCCTGAAGACACCAGTGAACAGGAGAGACAAGATAGCGGAGGAGAGGGTTTGGCTGTAGAGTTGCAGTCTCTAAAACAGAACAACGAACTGCTGAAACTGACACTTCCAGATGTGGCAAACACAGACCGAGAAACTAGTTCTGTCAGTAACACAACACTACCAGCGACTTGTGAAGAACAGGCTGAAAGAAAAGCGAAGAGAAGGAAAAGAAAGAAGCAGAGAGGAGGACAGGAAGTTATCTCCTCCCCTGGAGAGCTAAAGCAAATCAGTGACATCAGTGACATTATCACCTCGGGACGTGAGGCCACACTGCATGATGGAGGGAAACACGTAGATGAGGAGAGAGGGGCAGTAGAGTCTGAAGGAGTGAAGGAGATGGAGGCAGGGGATGAGGAGAGAGGGGCAGTAGAGTCTGAAGGAGTGAAGGAGATGGGGGCAGGGGATGAGGAGAGAGGGGCAGTAGAGTCTGAAGGAGTGAAGGAGATGGGGGCAGGGGATGAGGAGAGAGGGGCAGTAGAGTCTGAAGGAGTGAAGGAGATGGAGGCAGGGGATGAGGAGAGAGGGGCAGTAGAGTCTGAAGGAGTGAAGGAGATGGAGGCAGGGGATGAGGAGAGAGGGGCAGTAGAGTCTGAAGGAGTGAAGGAGATGGAGGCAGGGGATGAGGAGAGAGGGGCAGTAGAGTCTGAAGGAGTGAAGGAGATGGGGGCAGGGGATGAGGAGAGAGGGGCAGTAGAGTCTGAAGGAGTGAAGGAGATGGAGGCAGGGGATGAGGAGAGAGGGGCAGTAGAGTCTGAAGGAGTGAAGGAGATGGAGGCAGGGGATGAGGAGAGAGGGGCAGTAGAGTCTGAAGGAGTGAAGGAGATGGAGGCAGGGGATGAGGAGAGAGGGGCAGTAGAGTCTGAAGGAGTGAAGGAGATGGGGGCAGGGGATGAGGAGAGAGGGGCAGTAGAGTCTGAAGGAGTGAAGGAGATGGGGGCAGGGGATGAGGAGAGAGGGGCAGTAGAGTCTGAAGGAGTGAAGGAGATGGGGGCAGGGGATGAGGAGAGAGGGGCAGTAGAGTCTGAAGGAGTGATGGAGGCAGGGGATGAGACTCTACTAGACTCTACTCCACTGGCTCCACTCCAGATCACCTGCCTAGAGAAGCAGGTAGGTTTCTGTACTCTAACTCTTACTGTGAACATAGTTATCAATGTAACTTGCTGTAAATACTTGAACAATTTCCCCCCATATCTTAAGCATATGGTTGTAAACATCCACAACAGAATGCTACTACTACAGAATGCTATATACAAGCCAGCTATATTGAATAAATCTGTATCTTATTACTTTGAACATCTCCTGAATGTTATTCTCTCTCTCTCTCCTCCTGTCCAGGTGGTGATGCTGCAGGCTGAACTGCAGTCTCTCTCTGAGGAGAACCAGAGGCAGGCTGAGGAGCTGACAGTGTGGAGGCTGATGGCCCAGCCCCTCTGTCTAGACCCAGAGGACCTCACCGCTGCTACCCTCAGGCCTGGCCACAACACTGCTACCCTCAGCCCTGGCCACAACACTGCTACCCTCAGGCCTGGCTACAACACTGCTACCCTCAGGCCTGGCCACAACACTGCTACCCTCAGGCCTGGCCACAACACTGCTACCCTCAGGCCTAGCCACAACACTGCTACCCTCAGGCCTGGCCACAACACTGCTACCCTCAGGCCTGGCCACAACACTGCTACCCTCAGCCCTGGACACAACACTGCTACCCTCAGCCCTGGACACAACACTGCTACCCTCAGGCCTGGCCACAACACTGCTACCCTCAGCCCTGGCCAACACAGCAGTGTGACGGTGATCAGAGAGGATGAGCTGCTTCTCTCCTGTACCTCCAGTAGACTGTATGGGAGGACCCTGGCCTCAAGGTAACACACAGGTGCTACGCACAAATTCTTGATTGACAATTGCAATGACCGGTTTTTGTTATTATGAGTTGGTTTTAACAGTTTCTGTGATGAGCAGTTTTCATGTTCTGTCTATGGAGATTTCAAAGTTTGAATTAAAATTTGATTGATCTTTTTTTTTTTGGTCCAGACTGCATCACTGCAATTCTCCTGAAGCAAAGAGTCTCCAAAACCCATCCAGAAAGAACAAATCTACACATCCCCAAGAGACGGAAAAACAGACCAATGAACATGGGGAAGATGGTGAAGAAGCAGACATCACCAAAGATGTTTTCCAAACCTCAGAGCTCCAGACCAAAGCAACAGAGCACGCTAACCAAGATGATTCAGAAAACAAGACCAATCCAAACACTCCCAGAGCAACAGATGAGACCCAGACCAAGGCAACAGAGCACGCTAACCAAGATGATTCAGAAAACAAGACCAATCCAAACACTCCCAGAGCAACAGATGAGACCCAGACCAAGGCAACAGAGCACGCTAACCAAGATGATTCAGAAAACAAGACCAATTCAAACACTCCCAGAGCAACAGATGAGATCCAGGCCAATGAAGTGGTCTCTAGGCACAATCTAGACGTCATAGAACTAGATAACAAAGAGTTCCCCACTCTATCTCTCGCTGAGGCTCAATCCACTGAAGCACAGTCCTCTGAAATCAACCATCCCAGTCACCATCAAGAGGAACCAATCTCCACTGGTGTTGAGAATAAAAATCACTCCTCGGTCCGTAGAAAAGTCACCACTACATCAGAGTGGCAAACTGAGAGAACGATAGTGGAGACCAAGTTTCTGAGTTCAAAGGTCATACCAGCAGGATGGACTGGTCAAGAGCAATTGAGCTCTGTAGAGGTGAGTAGTACCAGCTCTCAGAGAGAGGAGGGGAGAGCAACAGGCGCCCTACCAGAAACCCACCACGTATACACACAGTTGGAGGAAGAGGAGGAGAATGATGAAGAACCCACAGAATCACCCCCTGTGTCACCAGTCCAGATGGCCGAGGGGGACAGGATGTTGTTTTCTGGGTCCTTCCCGATCCCTGCCGACCCAGCCCGTCTGGCGGAGCGGATCCGTCGTAACCGGTCTCTGATGTCTGCAGCGTACGATGATACGGAATACGAACCCTACGGCCTGCCTGAGGTGGTTATGAAAGGTGAGGAGAGGGGACGGGGTGGTGTTTTGTTGATGCTGTGTATTTGAATGTCACAGCTAAGGGGGGTTGTTACTATTGGCCAGAGGTGAAGCCTATACTGTTAAAATCAGCTCACCATTCTTTACCACTGTGGGTTATCAAAAGATCTGTGTTTGTATTTCCCCCTAGTTACAACTGTCCCATACTTGCTATGACAGCCTGTCAAAGCATCAACCACTCTAACCAAACCAACTCTCCATCAGAACTTACAGACACCGAAACAGACAACCGATATGAGCTTAACCTGTGGGATGGTATCATCCTATGTCTAATTGAAATGCATTCCAGGTGACTACCTCATGAAGCTGGTTTCAGAGAATGCAAAGGGTGGCTACTTTGAAGAATCTCAAATCTCACATTTTTGGTTATTACATGATTCTATATGTGTTATTTCATAGTTTTGATGTCTTCACTATTATTCTACAATGTAGAAAATAGTAAAAATAAATAAAAACCTTTGAATGAGTAGGCGTTAAACTTTTGACTGGTACTGTCTTCCTCCTAGCACCCCTAGTAAACATACCACCTCCCACTAGCATTATATAAACAGTACTAAATGTTCACATTGCTCCTTCTCCCTCCTTCTCCAGGTTTTGCTGACATTCCCAGTGGTCTAGGCTGTCCGTACATTGTGAGGAGGGGGCTCCTGGGTACTGCTGCTATGCCTCGTCCCCAGAGAGATCCCGGCCAGAGTGAGGGGGGGCAGGAGGACCCTGATTAACCCCCAACAGGTGAAGCGTTTAGCCCCTTAGAACCTAATATCTGCACCAGTCACACAAATAACAGCTGCATCATCACACAGTTTACGTTCAGCACGTATTTCACAATTATCACAAGGTTTGTGTAGTCATAATGTAAACTACTATGTGATCCTGATACATTATACAACGTCTGTAGTTCATAATGTTGTCTTTAGAAAGGACGTTTCATGTGGAGATGACATGAACTAGTTCCACATATGACTGACTTAATCGTCTTGTCCTCCGTGAGAGAGTAGGGCGTCCCCCATGGCAATCCACCTCTGTCTCTCCTGTGTGGGTTCCCAAGTTCCACATATGGTTGAGTGTATTTGTTTATGCCGTGTGACAGCCTGTTTGTACAGATCCACTGGAAGACCGTCAGAGGAGAAAGAGTTAATTTCACTGGACCGGCTGTGTACTGACCCCCACCTCCTGCCCTGATGTACTGACCCAAATAAAACCGTTTCATCTCTATGTACTGAAACACCTGAAGAGGGACAACTGTCCCCTGCTGACGTTGAAGACAAGACCTTTCATTGAGTTTTACAGAGGCTCATTGGTTTCTATGCTCCTACTACAGTACTGTTCTTTACAAATCTACTGGATCACATTTCCTTGTTCTGGTTCAAATGACAAATGGTGCCTTGTTTTTATTTCATTTTTATAAGCTACGTTAGTTAGTCCATGGTCCATTGCCTGTTGTGAAAACTTGAATTTTCATTTGAATAGTCTTATTTATAGACTGTTGAATGTTTTAGTGTGTGTGTTCATATCGGCTTTTATAAGCAGTGGGTGTACATTTGAGGGAGCGCGTGTCGGTTTCTACAAAACTACACGGATGAGTACGTACTGCATGTGTAGGATGATGTCTGGTCGTTATGTTTTCTCAATATTAGCCTGTGCCTGTGTATGACTCAACCTAACCTGAGCGTATTTCCTCTCCTTGTATGGTCATCCACTGGGAGCGCTCCTTCTCTTCCCCTCTCTGTTCTTTCCCTATTCATTTCTCTCTCTCTTTATACTCAGAGACCTTTTTAAAAATGGCACCCTCACGCTGTGCTCTTGAATTTACACAAGTGCCAAACACACGAGTGAGGTAGTTTTTTTAATTTTTAGATACACTATTTAAATTGTGCAGGTTAAGTCAGCTTTTTTTGACTTTTTGTTTTATCTAGATTTAATATATTAGATTTTGGGGGGGGATAGATTTTCCGTGCACGTTAGTGATTGTGCCTTAGGCTTCTAGATTTTCAGTTGCATCAATAAACTGCCCTGGTTTGAAACAATATTCACTTAAGGGATTGTATATCAAAACAATTTTTTAGCATCTTAAATGTAATCTTGGTACTGCCACCCTCATTGGTGTGCTTTGAGGAAGTGTGTGCGCTTGTATACAAAACATTAAGAACTCTTTCCATGACATAGACTGACCAGGTGAGTCCAGGTGAAAGCTATGATCCCTTATTGATGTCTCTTGTTAAATTCACTTCAATCAGTGTAGATGAAGGGAAGGAGACAGGTTGAAGAAGGATTTTTAATCCTTGAAAAAATTGAGACATTAATTGTGATCCCGTGTGGCTCAGTTGGTAGAGCATGGCACTTGCAACGCCAGGTTTGTGGGTTTGATTCCCACGGGGGGACCAGTACAAACAAAATATAAAAATGTATGCACTCACCACTATATGTCGCTCTGGATAAAAGCATCTGCTAAATGACTCAAATGTGTATGTGTGCCATTCAGAGGGTGACTGGGCAAGATAACATATTGAAGTGCCTTTGAACGGGGTATGGCAGTAGGTGCTGCAACACTGCTGTTTTCACACTCAACAGTTTCCTGTGTGTATCAAGAATGGTCCACCACCCAAAGTACATCCAGACAACTTGACACAACTGTGGGAAGCATTGGAGTCAACATGGGCCAGCATCCCCCTGCCCCAACGAAGTGAGGCTGTTCTGAGGTCAAAGGGGAGAGCAACTCAATGTTAGGAAGGTGTTCTTAATGTTTTGTACACTGTTTTGTGAACGAAACCTTCCTCCATTCCAAATCCACTCTGACCTTCTTTCAGAGCTGAGGTGTATTACAGCGTTACTGCATGGTACTAAGATGAATGTGAGTTGTTATTGGTTTTGTTGTGGTCTAAAAACCTCCAAACGCCTTCTATTTGTTTTTAACACAAAACAAAATAAGTTAACAGCCATTGGCTCTGATAGAAATAACAGGTTAATACATTGTGGCGTGATTTTTAACTTGATGTACGTAGTTAGCTACACGTGCTTTCTGTCACTACCGACATGATACATGTAGCCTGTAGCAACAACCATGTCTTCTCTAGATTCTGGAAGCCTGGCGTGTGTTCTAGAACACGTATGGGCTGTTACAGTACCATTCATTAGCCTTCTGAACACACCCCTAGCTGAGTTATCTGTGGGATCTCTGGGTGGTGGGACTAGTCCAAGGAGTCCAAGCAGAACACACTGGATTCTTTCCCCTGTATGTGACACTTTTATGTGAATGTATCGCTATTGATGCTTTGTGTCGCTGTTGAAGAAGATAGATTAAAAAGGTTGATCTAAATTTATCTTGTCAATTTCTCTTTCCACCTCCTAAGGTCTGTCTCAGTTGTTTTTTTCCGTCTTGTCTATGCTAGCTCTATTTGGTAGCTGTATTTCTTTCCATCTCTCTCTTTATTCTCTCTAGTTTGGAGTCACATTCCAAATAATGCCCTCTAGTTTAGAGGTCACTAATGAGGTACCCAGTAAGGCAACTGGCAAGACATCAGTCCGGTGTACAACTGAAATAATTTTTTCCATTCACCGTTGACTTGAAAGTAGCCTGCTGCCAGATCTGTTTGTGCTCTTGCCAACTCTCTTGCTCATTGTCAAGCAAGACATGTTTGTCTTGACAATGAGTGGCAACGAGTGGCACGATGGCACATACAGACTGGTACCCAGATGGATACCCATCTTAACCTAGTAGTTGGATATCCTGTTTCTGCTACACCACAGTCTACCTTCCAGTCACCTCGAGAGACTTGAGTTTGATGACTGGATAAATATGAGTGGATTACACTGTGATAACTTAATGTTGCTCAAGACACCTCTGTCTGTGTCCTCATCCAAACTCACTGTAGTTAGGAATGTATGGGTTAAAAAGCTAAGCCCCTCTAAATGGACATCAGGAAACAGACAGGGGTTCTGCTCTTACCCAGTAGATTTGTCATGCTTACAGTAATGACTAGGATTTCCCTAACTCGGTCCTCGGGATCCCAATGGGTGCACTTTGTGGTTTTTGCCATAGCACTACACAGCTGATTCAAATAACCAACTCATCGTCAAGCTTTGATCATTTGAATATGCTGTGTAGTGTTAGGGCAAAAACCAAAATGTGTGTGTATGTATGTATGTATGTATATATATATATATATTGTGTGTGTATAGACAGTATATGAATAGAAAAGGTGTGTACAGCAGTAGTTATATAGGATGAGCCTTAACTAGAATACAGTATGTAAACAAAGTGACCAGTGTTAAATGACTATGTACAGTACATAGGGCAGCAGTCTCTAAGGTTCAGAGCAGGGTACTGAATGACTAGGCTAGTGGTGATTGTTTAACAGTCTGATGGCCTGGAGATGGAAGCTGTTTATCAGTCTCGGTCCCAGCTTTGATGCACCTGTACTGTCTCCACCTTCTAGCGGGGTGAACAGGCTGTGGCTTGGTCTGCTGAGGTCTTTAATATTTTTGGCCTTCCTGTGACACTGGGTGCTTTAGATGTCCTGAAGGGCAGGCAGTGTGCCCCCGGTGATGTGTTGGGCTGACCGCACCACCCTCTGGAGAGCCCTGCGGTTGCCGTACCATGCGGTGATACAGCCCGACAGAATGGATCCTGGACTTCCTGACGGACCGCCCCCAGGTGGTAAGGGTAGGTAACAACACATCCGCCACGCTGATCCTCAATACTGGGGCCCCTCAGGGATGTGTGTTCAGACCCCTTCTGTACCTCCTGTTCCCTCATGACTGCACGCCCAGACACGACTCCAACACCATCATTAAGTTTGCCGATGACACAACAGTGGTGTAGGCCTGATCAACGACGAGAGAGCCCATAGGGAGGAGGTCAAAGACCTGGCCGTGTGGTGCCAGGACAACAACCTCTCCCTCAACGTGATCAAGACAAAGGAGAGGATTTTGGACTACAGGAAAAGGAGGACCGAGCACGCCCCCATTTACATCGACGGGGATGTAGTGGAGCAGGTTGAGAGCTTCAAGTTCCTTGGCATCCACATCATCAACAAACTATCATGGTCCAAGCACACCAAGACAGTCGTGAAGCAGGCACGACAAAACCTATTCCCCCTCAGGAGACTAAAAAGATTTGGCATGGGTCCTCAGATCCTCAAAAGGTTCTACAGCCTCACGATCGAGAGCATCCTGACTGTTGCATCACTGCCTGGTATGGCAACTGCTCGGCCTCCAACCGCAAGGCACTACAGTGTGTACGGCCGAGTACATTACTGGGGCCAAGCTTTCTGCCATCCAGGACCTCTGTACCAGGTGGTGTCAGAGGAAGGCCATAAAAATGATCAAAGACTCCAGCCACCCCAGTCATAGATTGTTCTCTCTGCTACTGCACGGTAAGCGGTACCGGAGCGTCAAGTCTAGGTCCAAGAGGCTTCTAAACAGCTTCTACCCCCAAGCCATAAGACTCCTGAACATCTAATCAAATGGCTACCCAGACTATTTGCATTGCCCCCACCCCATATTTTACACCGCTGCTACTCTGTTATCTATGCATTATCACTTTAATAACTACCTACATGTATATATTACCTCAATTACCTTGACTAACCGGTGCCCCCGCACATTGACTCTGTACAGGTACCCCCTGTATATAGTCTCGCTACTGTTATTTTACTGCTGCTCTTTAATTACTTGTTACCATCATTTCTTATTCGTATTTTTTAAACTGCATTGTTGGCTAGGGGCTTGTAAGTAAGCATTTCACTGTAAGGTCTACACCTGTTGTATCACACTTATATCGGTACACCCGTAGCTACCTAAGCATTACGAAACTTCTATTAGATCAAATAAGCCACACGTATCAAAATAGCAATACTTTTTTATCTTTACTAAATTTGACACTCATTGCCCCCCATACAAAAACTCCTCACCCGCTTAATACACTGAACAAAAATATAAACACATCTAAAGTGTTGGTCCCATGTTTCATCAGCTGAAATAAAAGGTCCCAGAAATGTTCCATACTCACACAAAAAAAATATTAATCTCAAATTTTGTGCACAAATTTGTTTACATCTCTGTTGGTGAGCATTTCTCCTTTCCAAGATAATCCATCCCCCTGTCAGGGATAGCATATCAAGAAGCTGATTAAACAGCATGATCATTACACAGGTGCACCTTGTGCTTCGGACAATAAAAGGCCTCTCTAACATGTGCAGTTTTGTCACACAACACAATGCCACAAATGTCTCAGGAATTTCCACCAGAGCAGTTGCCAGATAATTGGATGTTCATTTCTCTGCCTTAAGCCGCTTCCATCGTCATTTTAGAGAGTTTGGCTGTACATTCAACCGGGCCTCAACCGCAGACCATGTATTTGCCATTGTGTGGGCGAGCGATTTGCTGATGTCAACGTTGTGAACAGAGTACCTCATGGTGGCGGTGGGGTTAGGGTTTGGGCAGGCATAAGCTATGCACAACAAACACAATTGCATTTTATCAATAGAAATTTGAATGCACAGAAATAATGTGACAATATTCTGAGGCCCCTTTTTGTAAAAACGTATCTGTGACCAGATGCGTATTTGTGTTCTCAGTCGTGAAATCTATAGATTAGGGCCTAATGAATTTATATAAATTGACCGATTTTCCTCATATGAACTGTAACTGTAAATCCTTGAAATTGTTGCGTTTGTGGGCCTCCCGAGTGCTAGCTGTGCCACTAGAGATTCTGGGTTCGAGTCCAGGCTCTGTCGCAGCCAGCCGCACCCGGGAGACCCATGGGGCACGCACAATTGGCCCAGCGTCGTGCGGGTTAGTCGCACTAGCGACTCTTATGGCGGGCCGGGCGCAGTGCACGCTGACATCGTCGCCAGGTGCAAGGTGTTTCTTCCGACACACAGATTCAGCTGGCTTCAGGGTTAAGTGGGCATTGTGTCAAGAAGCAGTGCGGCTTGGTTGGGTTGTGTTTCGGAGGACGCACGGCTCTCGACCTTCTCCTCTCCTGAGTCCGCAGGGGCGGAAATCCCGGGGGGACGGGGGGGACACGACCCCCCCATCCTGGGAAAAATATGATTTGTCCCCCCCAATATATCACTGAAACATAACTATGTAATTTAAATAATATTAATACGCAATGAAAGCAATTGTGCTGATTATAGACACTTAATAGCGCGTTTTTAAGTTTCAAAAGATTGCGACCCCCCCCCACCCTTTGCCTCACAATGGTTTGATCCACTGCCAGTTCCTTAGTTGGCAAGGTAACAGAGGGGTTGTATCTACTGTCTGAAAGGCACTCAATGAACGTAACTGACGTGAGGTTAATCTAGTCAATCGCGCACACACACTAGTTGAATATGCAGAGCTAGCGCGCAAATATTAACTATTAAGCTAGCTAGTACCTATTCCATTTCTGTGGCGTCGTCAAAGATGGAATCTTTGCTATCGTCAATTTACTCCAAGATCAGCATGCGTATGATGTAAGTTAGTGCTTCAAAGTCCCTGTGAAAAGGTTAGCGATAAACTGAAGTCAAACTGAACAGAACTACACTCTCTTCTACCATTGTCTTAAATATATTTAATGGTCTCGTTGCAAAAGCTAAATTGTCGCAAGGGAACTTTTATTTATTTATTTTATTTCACTTTTATTTAACCCGGGTAGCAAAGATTATAGCAAACACCACTGAAACTGAATTGGTGCTCGCTAGCTTTGCAAATTCAGCTATTGTTGGAAGCCAGCCAATATGAAACAAACTATTAAAATTACAAAAGGTTGCAGCATATGTTGTGTAAATGGTGAACTAATACAGCTGTCAACTCTTGTCATTTTAATCCGTTTCACATTTGCTAGCTACCTTTTAGATCGAAGCCCAAATAGAATGATAGAAGATGATAGAAGCCCATCTTCTACTGCAAATAACCTACACACTGTGTGTGTGTGTGTAGCCAGCCAGCCAGCCAGGTAGAAAAATGGCAGAAAAATAAAAGACGGACATCAGAGTATTTTTCAATACACCAAAACGCATAGTAAGAACCCTAGTAGCCTAATATCAAAGACTAGTTGATAAAATGTTCATAAGAAAGAAATGAAATTCTAATGGAAATGTTTCACAATGATGTCATTAGGCAGAGCAGGCAACAGATGGCACACAGACAGCAGAGTTGGGGACAGATATGCAGAGACAGGGAGTCTCGGGTAAGTTTGTTAAGTCTTTGTTTGGCAACATTATGAAAGGTTCTCAATTTTTTTGACTTGTAAAATAGGAACATAATTGGAAAATGCCATGGATACCCCCACTCTCAACTTAAACTGGTGACTGAACTAAGATTTGTTAAAGGCAATGGTATTGCTGTTGTGATTAGTTGTGTAGTTTTGGGTACCGGTAGTTAGGAGTACGGCAAACACCTTATTTCTTTGGTTCCTCAATATACATATACCATATTACAATGTAGGCTATGTGTTACAGCACTACTTTTGGTGTCCCCCTCAGGAATTGCTCTTGAGAAAACTTAATGTAATTGTCCCCTCCAAAGTTGATATCAGATTTTCGCCCCTGCGAGTCCGTACGGGAGTTGCAGCGATGAGACAAGACTGGGACTACCAATTGGATACCATGAAATTGGGGAGAAAATGGGGTAAAAAAATTATAATAAAATAAAAACATAAAATAAATAGAAATTGTTAGGTTTTATATTTTTGTTCAGTATAAATAATGATCTGCTTTATATTTTTGTTCAGTATAAATAATGATCTGCTTAATGTGGACATATTTTGGGCAACCTAAACCCTCTCACTTCGCCTTTTCCTAAACCAGGGGTGGTGTAACTCTGCATATCTTAATCCCACAAACCCTGTATTTAGCAGGGAATAATATTTGTGGATCAGTGATTCTACACCTAAATTTTCTCAAGATGAGCAAATTGAGGTGTAGAATTACTGATCTACAAATTGTATTCCCTGCTAAATAATGGGCTTTGTGCTACACCTTCCCTGGCTTTGGCAATCTCTCCGCCAAACACATACACACAACCAGACATTGATTGATTGATTAATTGATTGATTGGAGACAGCGTGTGTCAATTACAGAACATTTCCTAGGGTATCCTACCTGCAGCAACACCAGTGGACAGTGCTGGAACTACTGGAAAAAGCAGTGCCTCAACTCCTGGCCCTATGAGAGAGAGAGAGAGACACACACACACTTCCTAGAATCCCTCTTCTCCATCACAGTGATGTAGAGTCCTGAGCATGGGGAAACACCTTCCCACTGCCAGGAACACACACACTTACTTAGTGGACACACACTTCTACTCACAGAGTGTTTGATGGTGAGAAGAGCCTGGACACCAAGAAGCACATACTGGTTCTTCAGACTTCATCGTTTCTCCTGAACTCAGGTAGGATTTAAAGTCAGTTGCTTTGTTCAGATCGGTTTATTTTCTCACCTATTAGTAATATACAGTATTTGTTGTCTGAGAAGGCATTTATGTACTTGTTTGTGGTGTGTGAATTGCAAGGGACAACTAACCGGCATCATCGTATGTATAACGTGTTTCTGTGTTCAAGTGTAGGCTTTGGTTCTGGTGGGGTCATCAGTTATTTTTTTTTATAGCCACTATTTTAGCACATCATTTTATAAATTATTTTATTTAAGCTTTATTTAACTAGGCAAGTCAGTTAAGAACAAATTCCTATTTACAATGACGGCCAACAGGGGAACAGTGGGTTAACTGCCTTGTTCAGGGGCAGAACGACAGATTTTTACCTTGTCAGCTCAGGGATTTGATCTAGCAACCTTTCAGTTACTGGCCCAATGTTCTAACCACTAGGACCTGCTGCCCCAAAATGTATCTGGTGATGTTATCTGTTTTTGTGACATTTCATTTACTTACTTGCATGACTGTCAATTGTTTTTCTCCTTAAAAACAGTTTCATAGCTTTCAGTCAGTGATTTGGGTAACAAAATCTAACTGTCCTTCCAAAGAACATTGGCCATATCAAATGCTGGGGGAAATGTTGGAAACATTCTTTATGATTTATCTTTAAGCTCTCAATATAAATGACTGATAGCATTACATTTTATTGTATGACAAATGTACCCTACAATATGACTCATTAGACAAATAACCTGCTGTTTTACATCCATTTTATGAGCTAGGTGGAGACTGGCGCCAAAGCCTCTTCCCTCCTTGGCAGTTCTGCACTCCTTTTTGTTTTTAACTGCAATACTTTGGAAACATGATGATTTATCACAATTTATGTCACGCTGTTTGAGCTGGGATATTTCACAACACATCAAACACACATATCTTATAAAAATATGCCAGGATAGGTTTAGACAACGATAACAAATAATAAGTTTTCAGCCAATGCATAGACGTCCATACAAACCAATGCGTTCCATTAGATCAGAATGCTAACAGAGAACTCTGGGAAATCTCAGAACGTTGACACAGTTCTTTGGAACACCATGGCCATCTTCTGGTTCTGGAGGTGAATATCATTTTAAAGAAAACAAACTGTTTAAACTAGATAAAGATAAGCATCCTAAACATACTTTGGTTAACGCGAGATGTATGTTTAGCAGGATGGCAGAGGCTAATCGTTTAAAAACTTTGGCCAGTTGATATCCGGGGCAGTCTGGTGAGTGTCAGTGTGTGTTGTTATGACAGGGGGACACTAACGTAGACGCTGGTCTGAACCCTCCCACTATTCCCCCTTTCAGCCCTGGGCCTGGTAGAGAGGAGAGAGAGAGGAGGAGAGACAACTCTCATCCCCAGATCTTCAGGATGGATAAAACGTGGACAAGTGAATTGTTTAGAGCGGGATGTCTTAACGGTAGTAATGTCACACTTTCCTATTTGGGTAAATCCAGTTGAATTCAATCACTTTTTGACAGCACCCCTTTTGATTTGAATGAAATCATATATCCATATTTGTCAAAAGTGGCTTTTGGACCTGAATGCTGAATCATTCAAGAGATGGTAGTCCTTGTGTATATGTCCTTATTGTTATTTTATTGTTACTATTTCCTTTTTAAGTTTTTCCTTTTGAACTCTGCGTTGTTGGGAACTGTCTCGTAAGTGTTTCACAGTAATGTCTACACCTGTTGCATGTGACATAATATTTTATTTAAAATTTGGCCTTTTTGCATACCCCACCATACCTATTTTATAATAAAAAATGTTAATTAATTTCCAACATTCACTCAATGCATTCTGGGTTTTTACAAAGTGCAGGAAAGCCATTCCATCAGAACGTGTTATCGGACAGTTGGATGATACCTACATATATTTTGGAAGTTAATATATTCCATTTAGATAAAAGATGAGGCATAATAACCGTCATTAGAAGATACAATTAACACATAAATATTATTTGCCACAGAATAAATAGCAGAAGAATAACTGCAGATAAGTAATGCTCTCATTGAAGATTGTACACCCGATGTTGTCTTCTCACTCTATTTAAACTCCACAATCTAATAAATAGCTTTTGAAGCTCTCTTAGCCAATAGATCACATTGGAAACAAATCATCTAAACTGAACTCCAAACATATTTTGGAATTTCTGTGCTTCCTTGACAAACACAAATCAATATCCAAAAACAGCATGTGTATTTTTTTTCCGCGAACCTGTGTAACCGGTGTGAAATGGTTAGCGGGGTGCGCGCTAATAGCGTTTTAATCGGTGACGTCACTCGCTCTGAGACCTTGAAGTAGTTGTTCTTCTTGCTCTGCAAGGACTGCGGCTTTTGTGGAACTGTAACGATGCTTCGAGGGTGTCAGTTGTCGATGTGTGCAGAGGGTACCTGGTTCGAGCCCAGGTTGGGGCAAGGAGAGGGACGGAAGCAAAACTGTTACACCTGCACATTATCATCTTCTCTCATTTGTAGCAACAATGTGTGGGGTTATGTCAGGGGAAACGGTGTTGCAGTAGTCTAGTGTGAGGGGTTATGGCAGGGGAAACGGTGTTGCAGTAGTCTAGTGTGAGGGTTATGGCAGGGGAAACGGTGTTGCAGTAGTCTAGTGTGAGGGGTTATGGCAGGGGAAACGGTGTTTGTTGTCTAGTGTGAGGGGTTATGGCAGGGGAAACGGTGTTGCAGTAGTCTAGTGTGAGGGTTATGGCAGGGGGAACGGTGTTGCAGTAGTCTAGTGTGAGGGGTTATGGCAGGGGGAACGGTGTTGCAGTAGTCTAGTGTGAGGGGTTATGGCAGTAGTCTAGTGTGTGGGGTGCGGGAATAATGACAAGTGAACCTGGGGAGCTGTGTGTTCACATTGTCCTAAAAAAGGGAACCGGACTCAGATCACCTCTGGAGATGGTCTCAGTTCGGTTCGCTTCGGAGGCTCTTTTGAGAAGTCAGTTCCTTTGGAGTGTTCACGCTAAACAAAAAAATGAAGCGAACCGCACTGTGTTCACAAAGAATGGCTGAAAGGTACCACGTGTGAAAACACCCATAGACCCTATTTTACATCATCTGACGTTTTTGTGTTGTGCCCGCCATCGGTTGAGACAAAACATGCTCTTGAATACAGGGTTGTTGTCATGTTTTGGCTATTAATTGTACTCAAATGGCAATTAAATTGAAATGTCAACTTTCAAATGCTACAACAAAGATGGTAGAGAATGTTGACTTGAATGGGAATGTCTTTTGTTTTAAATTATACTGTCAGGCCTCCATAGGAAATGTATTGAAATTATAGAAATCTAGACAATGGAATGGACATGACCATTTAATTTGACATTCAACACAGGTGGACCGGCAGCCATCTTTGGTATTAATTAGAAGGAAACATTTCAATGGTGTTCCAGCTAATTTACAGTGGTCTGAATCGATAGGTCCATTCTATAAATGATATTTCTATGATAGAAATGACACCCACCCTGTATCCAAGAGCATGCTGTGTTTCAACCAATGGTGGGCACAACACAAAAACCTCAGATGATGTAAAGTAGGGTCTAAGATAAAACATATGCTAATATGAAAAAAATCAGAGTTTAGGCATTTTTAGGTAATTGATGTTGAAGATGAAATGTCATTTTTATTTAAACTTTTTTAAAGAAATTATCAAGTAGTTTGACAAACCTGTTTGTGTTTAAATTATATCAAGCTCAACCGTTTATCTTTTCCAGTGATGAAGACGTATGTCTCACTGTGTGGCGGGTTATGCAAAACAGGTTAACTTTGAGCACCTTTATCTCCTGAATGTTCTGGCATTCAGGTCCAAAAAGTCCCTTTCTGACCACTTCTTCCATGGGCAAACAAGTATGGAAAGTTTTGTTTAAATCATAAGGGATGATGTCAAAAAGTTATTGAATTCAAATGGATTTACCCCTATAGGAGATAAACTTCATATCTTGTCTCACACTTTCATGTTCTTGAAATGACCTGAGAACCACCCTGCTCTGTGTTGTTTTTTTCCTTGATATAGCTCCTCAAATAATCCCCATTATCAAACTTGTTCCTGATCTTATATTTCCAGAAAGAGATCATTATCATTGAACACACACACTCAAAATCCTATTTTCCCTAACCCTTAACCTAACCTAAACCCCTAACTATAAATGTAACCCTAATCTTAATCCTAGTTGTAAACCTAACCCCTAAACCTAAAATAGCCTTTTTCCCTTGTGGGTGCCAACCATTTTTTCCCCCTTGTTTTACTATCCTTGTGGAAAACAGAGGACTTCTGTTTCCCACAAGGATAGTAAAACCAAACAAAAAATGGTGTGTGTGTGTGTGCGTGTGCGTGTGTGCGTGTGCATGCAGCTGTGCCACTGTGTGTATCGTGGAAGAGGCCGTAGAGCAGACCCTGGCGAAACCTGATTCCTGTGGTGGGGGGGTGAGCTCGGGGCGATGCGGTGCCCCACCCTGCTGGCCCTGCTGGCAGGGGTCATGCTGTACCTGGTGATGGGGGCGCTGGTGTTCCGGACCCTGGAAAGCCCCAAGGAGAGCAAGGAGCACGAGAAGCTGCTCCATACCACACGTGACTTCCTCCAAAACCACTCCTGTGTCACCGCACAGAACCTCAGTGACCTCATCAAGGTACACACACACCAGAGCACACACACATTTGAGCAGAGAGATAGACACACCCACACCAGAGCAAGCAGACATAAACACACATAATATACACCTTGGCAGGAATAACTTCAGAGAGTGAAAGCATACACTTGAACAGACAGACGAGTTAAAACACATCTGAGAAGAACCTCGTCTAAACAAAGTCCAGTGTAGAACCCCCACTGGGAAGGTGTAGCCCAGGGGTAGGCAACTACATTCAGCCATGAGATGATTTTTGTCAGTGTGGATGGTCGGGGGGCCGGAACATAATTAGAATCATTTGTAAATGAATCACAACTATGCACCAAAAGGGCTTTGAAATGAAAATTACATTGAGACACGATCACGTCTTTTTATTCGTGGGATATACTTGGAAACGGAATTCCTAAATGAAACACATTTTTAGCTGAATTCCTGGTAATTTTCTAGATATTTTTAATTTATTTACTAAAATCCTAAAAAGAACACAGACCCCAGATGTAGCCCTAGCCTGTCTGCTCTGTCTCTGTACTGTCAGAGTGTGGTGAAGGCAGTGGAGGCGGGCCTGGATGTAAAACACAGCTCCACCAACTTCACTAGCAGGTGGGACCTGGCCAGCGCCTTCTTCTTCTGTGGTACCATCATCACCACCATCGGTGAGCCTTTGGTCATTTGTTCCCTCCTGCAAACCGTTTGGTAATAACTTAGTCAGCCAGATGTGTATTTTGAATTTCACAGAAAATGAATTATCCAATCTCAGAAAATACAATGAACCTCAATAGACATGCGGGTGAGTTGAATCATTTTTAAATGATATAGATTAACATATAGGTGAATGTATATGGTCTCCCTCTGTCCTCAGGGTTTGGTAACCTGTCTCCCAGGACCAAATGGGGCCAGCTGTTCTGCGTGTGTTATGCCCTGGTAGGGATCCCTATGTTTGGTTTCCTGCTAGCTGGTGTCGGGGACCACATGGGGACGGGGCTGAGGAAGGCCGTGTGGAAGATGGAGACACTCTTCCTGGTGAGACTGTCTTGTCTCGGGGCTGCTTCATTTACAGGATGTCATCTCATTGTTCTCGCCTGTCTCGGGCTGCTTAAGTGATGTCACTGTGCTGTAAACAGAAGAGGCCGTCTTGGAGTCTCTAACATTTGAAACATGTTACACACAAGTAGAACAGAAGCCGGCTTAAACATTCAGTCAGTCATTAGATACTTCCCAATGTAACTTTGCAGTACAAAAAAACCCTAACAATTATTGTTTCTGTTTATCAAAGAAAAGGCACATTATTTGATCATCTTGAGGAAGATCTTACCCTCTCCATCCTTTTTCCCTCATCTCTCCTTCTTTTAATTCATCAGTCTTTCCCTTCTTATTTTGTGTCCCCCTCTCTCTCTGCCCCTCTCTCAGAAGCGGCGGGTCAGTCCCACTTATGTGCGGGTCATGTCTGCCGTTCTGTCCATCCTGATTGGCTGTCTGATCTTCCTCGCCGTGCCAACGCTGGTGTTTAAGGAAGTGGAGGACTGGTCCTTTCTGGAGGCGCTCTACTTTGTGGTCATCACCCTGACCACAGTCGGCTTCGGAGACTACGTAGCAGGTATGAAGTGAACACTTGGTGCCTGAAAGACACTGTACACACTTTGGACAGTACAGACTCTGGAGAGTACACACTCTACACATTTCTATCAGGATACACACTATGAAAGATACACTTGATATTTCATAGGGATATGGACCTGTCTAAGCCCTTTTGTTTGTGTGTATGTGCATGTATGTGCGCCTTCGAGTCCATGTGATTCCAATACGTCAATGTCCTTGTGCGTAGGTGCTAACCGGCGGGACGGAGATCTGTTTAAGCCCCTGGTGTGGCTCTGGATAGTGTTTGGCCTGGCTTACTTTGCTTCCATACTCACCATGATTGGGAACTGGCTGCGGGTGCTGTCCAAGAAAACACGTGCTGAGGTGAGTGGGACACAAACCAAATGATTGGAAGGGCTGGTGAAAGGGAAACAGTCGATATGACAAGATCTGGACAAAGATTTACCGAAAGGGAATTTGGATTTGTACTGTCAATATTTACTTATCCTCTGTCTTTCTCTGGGTCTCTGGGACACCTCTCTCTTTCTCTGACTCTTTCCCTCTCCCTCCCCTTTCTCTCTCTCAGATGGAGGAGTTGAGGGCCCATGCTACTGACTGGACCCAGAACATCCAGAACATGTCCATGGACTTCCGGATACCCAACCCTCTGGAACTCAATGACCCCTTCCTGCTGCAGCGGCGCCGCTGGAAACGCAGCACCCGGCGACGGTTCCGCAGGGGGGCGCTGGGGCACCGCGGCAGGCAGGGCGCCATAGGGGAGAACGGACATCTGCCCAATAGGTGGGTCACACGCTCCATGACCCGTCTGGAGGTTGTGAGGTTAGGGGGGGGTGAGGTTAGGACTGAGGGGGTGAGGTTAGGGCTAGGGGTAGGTTTGAGGGCAGATTGCAGGGTGAATGCGAGGTCAGACGGCCGGCCGGTTGCGAGGTCGCTGTCGATGCCTGCGACGCGCTCCGTGATGGAGTTAGACTATGACCCTGATCCTGTTGCGATAATGATGATGCCATGGGAGTCGGGCTCTGAGTCCGAGTCTCCAGAGTCTGACTCCAGATCAGTTGTCTCCTCCTCTGACTCTCACACCTCTGACATGTGTATGCCAGGGCGGAGGATGCCTTTTGCTAGTTTTGACCCAAGTGGGTCTCTCTGTACTGAACAGAGGGGACGCCATGGAGGATCCAGGCTGGTATATTTCAGGGAGGACGTTCGGTTCCCTGTGCCTCTCCAGCAACTCCCCAAGTCGCCCAACTCCACTATGCCGCTCCCCATGCCGCTCCCCATGCCCCCTTTGCCCACCCCGCCAGGCTGCAAGATGCTAGATTTCTTCGGGGAGAACTTGGCCTACATCGACGAATCATCGGACACGCTAAGTGACCGGAACCAGACGGTTGAGGGGGGTGTCAGTCCTCGTCCCCGGATACACCGCAGGAGGAGCATGAGGAGGCAGCTGAAGGAGAGGAGGGACAGCGACATGCAGCCCCCCTCTAACCCCCCAACTCCTCCCCCTCTTTCCCATCTCAGAGACTGATGAACAAACTGACAGACACGGGTCATGAAGGGGGATACTAAGGCTGGTCTTTATTACCAGTGTCCAAAGGAGAAGCAGACCTTAAAGCTCAGATGGACTTATGTACTGGGGATAAATGTGGCCCAGGCCAACAATTTATTAGATCTCACTGACTGAGGACCACAGTCACCATTGAGAAATATTTGTATGAAAACCAATGAATGTATTCAGCAGCACAGACATAGTTTATATATTCTGTCTCAGCTCAGTGAGGTCAGACTCACTGGGTTGAGGTGTAGTACAGCAGCTCCTCTGCATCGGTGTAGAGGCTGCTGCGCTGTCTTCTACTGGAGCTCAGCCCAAACCTCAGCCACCGTTTTTAAATGACACCAAAGTGGAAGGACTTTTTTTAAATAACCATTTAGATCTGGTGTCAGAGATCCATATCCCTGTATATCCAGTGTCCTTCAGCATGTGGGATATTCAGTACTCTGCTTGTATAGCTTGTTTGTTTTGACGCTGTTCTGTTGCCCTGAATGTGTATCTGCCAAACTGGTATTTAAAATAAAATGGTGCTTTTCTAAATAAAGGAAAGTCCTATACAAACCTACAATACTGTATGTTTGATAGACTGATGAGACAACAACATAATATACTGTGTAGAGAGGCCTTGGGGAGTGGTGAGAGAGGTGTGGGTGGAGCTGGAAGGGATGTCAGATTGTATGTGCACATACTACACACACACACATACTACACACACACACACATACTACACACACACACACATACTACACACACACACATACTACACACACACATACTACACACACAGACAGACAGACAGACAGACAGACAGACAGACAGACAGACAGACAGACAGACAGACAGGGCCACTCAGACACCCAGAGGAGTGTTACTGTGGGATAAGTGCAGGTTGAATATAGTAAGAGGTGGTTAGGTGGAAAGGACTAACAGATGCTGGGCTGGTTTACAGCCGGGGATGGAGGGGTGGGACCTCACCACACCTCCGTCCTGCAGCCTGCCAGCCACTCAGGGGTCTACCCCCCTCACGTCCTCTCACCCCTCCTTCCCCCTTACAGAGAGGCCACACGTCCCCCCCCTTACAGAGAGGCCACACGTCCCCCCCACCTTACAGAGAGGCCACACGTCCCCCCCACCTTACAGAGAGGCCACACGTCCCCCCCACCTTACAGAGAGGCCACACGTCCCCCCCCCCTTACAGAGAGGCCACACGTCCCCCCCACCTTACAGAGAGGCCACACGTCCTTTTCCCAGAGAGGCTGGACAGGGACGGGCGGGGCCCCAGAAAGGCTTACAGGGACTGGGGGAGGAGGAGGAGAGGGTTAATGGGGGTACAGTCTGGTTACTGTGTCAGACTCAATGTACAACTCTCTAGGCACTATCTATTTTTCATCACCTTTCTGTGTTTGGCACATAAAGCAGACCAACTTGGCAGCTGAACAGACCCTCTCTGTTTCTCTCTAGGTTCAGTGTCAACCACAGGAGTACACAGCGCATAGAGATAAACATACAGAACACTACAGTCTCTCTCTCAAACCACTGAAATACCAGAAGGCCTAAATATAATTTCAGTTCCAGGGTGGATGTATTTTGAGTTTTTATGCGTCTTATCAAAAGTGGTTAACGTGGCCAAACTTTGATTTGTGTGACTGGATCAATGTTACCAATATGACCTTAACATTTTATACAAACAGCAATCAAGTAAGAAGTAAATGAGAAATAAATAAAAAGTGTGGTTACAGCTGTGCAAAGCCCCACCATGCCAGACCTAACAGTTACAAATTTGTTAAGGCTACAAAATGGCTACCCCCATCCAAAGTGGATGTGTTCCAAATTGGGCCTATCAGCCCATGTCTCTCCTTTGAAAACCTCCTTTCTGTTTCATTCCTCCTCTCCTCTCACCACAAACCCTGAACGGGTTTAAATCTGGCATTCCGTGAGTGGTCGCTCTCTGGAAATCTTTCACATCCTGTTTACGCCAGCAGATTTCAGCCCTTACCGCAGAGAGCTGGCTGGAGGCCTCTACTGCCTGGACACACAACCTCACTCTCTCTATCCTTCTTTCTTTTGCTTTCCCTCTCTCCTATATTTCTCGCTCTTTCTCCTTTTCTTTCTTCTCCTCACCCCTCTCTCGCGCTGTCATTTTCTCTTCTCTCTCTCAGCCTCTTTCCCTTCTATCCTCTCTCAGCCTCTTTCTCTCTCCATCTCCTTCTCTCCCTGTCTTTCAGCCCAAAGGGAAACTAGCTCACATCAACAGTTCACATCAAAATCATCTCCTTTTAGTAAATGCACACAGATCTCTGCCTAAAGCTACTTGGCAGAGTTCACATAATCGTATGCAACAAGCACACATTGTATTTCCAATCAAAACACTTTAATATCAGATTTTGAAAATGTGAATAAAGTTTAATAAAGCTATTCAATGAATAAGATATTTACAGTATTTTTGACCTTATGAAAGTGGGGAAAAGACCCACAGCTGAAGACAATTTCTCAGTTTCATACTTGTGAGATTTGAAAGAAAACAAGCTGTGCCAGACTCCGACTGTGTAAAATGTGTAAGTGAAATGAAGGGTTGAATATATAGAAAGAGAGGGTCAGTCTGTCCTTTTTTCTTGAGGACTACAAGTAGTTGTTTTGTCCAGCTCTTTTCCTCCTCCTTCCCCCTCTCCCGCCGCTGGGCTCCTGCGTCAGCGACACTTGCAGGACCTGACCACCATGTTGGAGAGCTGCTCTACCTTGGGCGTTCGGCCCATGAAGTAAACGATGGTCAGAGGCTCCAGGTCCTGAGGTACGCAGCACGGAGATGCCGACGCCTCAGGGTTCAGCTTGTTATACAGCGGCAGGATCTGTGTGTGTGTGTGAGAGAGAACATGAAATATCACAACAACACTACCTAAAGAGAGTTCAACCAAATTACAAAATGACACATTGGTGTCCTTACCTTGTAAGCAGTCTATGGACCAGGTATGAAAGCGATCCATGCTTTGGTTTAGTTTCCCTGGCACTGTTTCCTTTTGTGGCACAAATCCCATTCAAGTCATGGGACCGATATTTAAATTTTTGCATATCATATCCAAACCATCCGAAAGTATCTAAAATTGACTGTGAAGCTCAACAAAGTCATTTATAGATGATTTGAACGTTATGAGCGAAAAATGATAACGGTTGCGTGACTTGAATGGGATTTGTGCCACAAATGCTAAAACGTTAGCATGTGGAAACAGTACCAGGGAAACTAAACCAAAGCGTTGACTGCTGTCATAACTTGTCCATATTTGTATTTGGTATTCCTGGGGGTTTATTATGGATACCCCTTTAGCTACTGCCAAGGCAGCAGCACTCTTCCTGGGGTCCAAACACATTAAGACCCTTATATTACACATAAAACAAAAGCTAAAACAATACATCATATAACACTGTCACACCACCACATATCCACGACTGCTTACAAGGTAAAGAAACTAATTGGTCATTTTGTCAATTTGGGCGCACTAACCCTTTAAGTACTTCCATCTAACCCTACTACTGTGTTGAACAATATGGTTGTGCAGGAGCACTGGGACGTGTAACCAACGGACTGCAGGGTGCTGAGATGACAGGACATTTCAGCTACTTGTATAGCCATGCTGTAAAAGTGAGTGTATGGTAATAAAGCCATAAGACCTGACTGTCACTGAGGTGATAGAACATTTATGCCACTGTAGTGGTTGGGGGTTAACTAACCATGTTGTAGTGGGTGGGGGTTAACTAACCATGTTGTAGTGGTTGGGGGTTAACTAACCATGTTGCAGTGGGTGGGGGTTAACTAACCATGTTGTAGTGGTTGGGGGTTAACTAACCATGTTGTAGTGGTTGGGGGTTAACTAACCATGTTGTAGTGGTTGGGGGTTAACTAACCATGTTGTAGTGGTTGGGGGTTAACTAACCATGTTGCAGTGGTTGGGGGTTAACTAACCATGTTGCAGTGGGTGGGGGTTAACTAACCATGTTGCAGTGGGTGGGGGTTAACTAACCATGTTGCAGTGGGTGGGGGTTAACTAACCATGTTGTAGTGGTTGGGGGTTAACTAACCATGTTGCAGTGGTTGGGGGTTAACTAACCATGCTGCAGTGGTTGGGGGTTAACTAACCATGTTGCAGTGGGTGGGGGTTAACTAACCATGTTGTAGTGGTTGGGGGTCAACTAACCATGTTGTAGTGGGTGGGGGTCAACTAACCATGTTGTAGTGGGTGGGGGATAACTAACCATGTTGCAGTGGGTGGGGGTTAACTAACCATGTTGCAGTGGGTGGGGGATAACTAACCATGTTGCAGTGGGTGGGGGTTAACTAACCATGTTGCAGTGGTTGGGGGATAACTAACCATGTTGTAGTGGTTGGGGGATAACTAACCATGTTGTAGTGGTTGGGGGTTAACTAACCATGTTGCAGTGGGTGGGGGTTAACTAACCATGTTGCAGTGGGTGGGGGTTAACTAACCATGTTGCAGTGGTCGGGGGTTAACTAACCATGTTGCAGTGGTTGGGGGTTAACTAACCATGTTGCAGTGGTTGGGGGTTAACTAACCATGTTGCAGTGGGTGGGGGATAACTAACCATGTTGTAGTGGGTGGGGATCAACTAACCATGTTGCAGTGGTTAGGGGATAACTAACCATGTTGCAGTGGTTGGGGGATAACTAACCATGTTGCAGTGGTTGGGGGTTAACTAACCATGTTGCAGTGGTTGGGGGTTAACTAACCATGTTGCAGTGGGTGGGGGATAACTAACCATGTTGTAGTGGGTGGGGATCAACTAACCATGTTGCAGTGGTTAGGGGATAACTAACCATGTTGCAGTGGTTGGGGGATAACTAACCATGTTGCAGTGGTTGGGGGTTAACTAACCATGTTGCAGTGGTTGGGGGTTAACTAACCATGTTGCAGTGGTTGGGGGTTAACTAACCATGTTTGAGTGGTTGGGGGTTAACTAACCATGTTGCAGTGGTTGGGGGTTAACTAACCATGTTGTAGTGGTTGGGGGTTAACTAACCATGTTGCAGTGGGTGGGGGATAACTAACCATGTTGCAGTGGGTGGGGGTTAACTAACCATGTTGCAGTGGTTGGGGGATAACTAACCATGTTGTAGTGGTTGGGGGATAACTAACCATGTTGTAGTGGTTGGGGGTTAACTAACCATGTTGCAGTGGGTGGGGGCTAACTAACCATGTTGCAGTGGTTGGGGGTTAACTAACCATGTTGCAGTGGTTGGGGGTTAACTAACCATGTTGCAGTGGTTGGGGGTTAACTAACCATGTTGTAGTGGTTGGGGGTTAACTAACCATGTTGCAGTGGTTGGGGGTTAACTAACCATGTTGCAGTGGTTGGGGGATAACTAACCATGTTGCAGTGGTTGGGGTTAACTAACCATGTTGCAGTGGTTGGGGGTTAACTAACCATGTTGCAGTGGTTGGGGGTTAACTAACCATGTTGCAGTGGTTGGGGGTTAACTAACCATGTTGCAGTGGTTGGGGGATAACTAACCATGTTGCAGTGGTTGGGGGTTAACTAACCATGTTGCAGTGGTTGGGGGATAACTAACCATGTTGCAGTGGTTGGGGGTTAACTAACCATGTTGCAGTGGTTGGGGGTTAACTAACCATGTTGCAGTGGTTGGGGGTTAACTAACCATGTTGCAGTGGGTGGGGGTTAACTAACCATGTTGCAGTGGTTGGGGGTTAACTAACCATGTTGTAGTGGTTGGGGGTTAACTAACCATGTTGTAGTGGTTGAGGGATAACTAACCATGTTGCAGTGGTTGGGGGTTAACTAACCATGTTGCAGTGGGTGGGGGTTAACTAACCATGTTGTAGTGGTTGTCAGCGCTCCAGAGGTATGGGCAGCTGCCAGAGCAGAAATTGGCCTTGTAGCCCTTCGGCTCGTGGATCCACTTCCAGTTCAGGTCCCGGCGGAAGTCGATGTAGAGCGATCGCAGACAGCAGCCCGCGCCTGAATTCCTACAACAGGTAGGAGAGATGGACAGAAAACACTCTTTCATTCTGACCCACACAGGATATATCCTACTTAATAAGTTTCAGGACTACAAGCCTAGCAGACTCCCTATAAGCCTCCAATAGATTCATAACAACAATACAATGATCATCAATAATGTGGCTATGAACAACTATGTAGTGATTCTGTATATCAAAGACCAAAATAAAGAGAACGCTCTGATAAGTATATTCTATGGTTGTAGATAACAATGTAGGTTTTTGGCTTCTGGATCAGTGTTTCCCCTACCTGGAGCAGGTGGTGGTGTCTGCAGCGGCCCTCCTCTTGCGGGTCTTCTTGCCCGGGTTGTCTACCCTGTCACTGGGCAGCAGGGTGAGGATGAGGTGGGGGGTCTTGGTACTAAACTCTACCTGGCCCTTAGCCATGCCTGCCCCCGGCTTCCACACCTGCTGCTGATGCAGCTCATCATCCAGGCCTTGGGAAGAGGAGGAGGAAGAGAGGGGGAGAGGGGTGAAGGAGGAGGGAGAGAAAGCGTTGGTGTGGAGTGATCTCATGGAGACATACTGTAATGGGAACATTGGTCAGCCAGAATGCTGTGTGTTAGTGAATTGAGAAGCTCAATCATAAAAAATAAAAGAGCCATGTGTTATGTGTCTGTTACTTAACATAAACAAGTTTACAACAAGCAGACCTGCGAAGCGTGTCTCCAGCTCCTCACTCTTATTGAACACGATGCTGTTGGTGGAGGGAACGAAGGTGCAGCACGGACAGTGAACACCCAGCTTCAAACCCAGGTTCCTCTCTGAAAGAGTGATATGAGGATGAGAGGATAAAGGTAGAGAGATGGTGAGAGGAGAAAACAGATGTATAGCTCTAAATGTGTGTGCAATGACCACTAACTTAACAACATTCAAAGTGTCACGTAACATCTGTTACATTTGTTACGTGACACCTTGAATGTTAAGTAGATAAAGGGGTATAGAGCTTGTCAACGTACCCTTATGAGCCAGCCAGTCCTTCACAGTGTCTGTGACATCCACAGAGAGCCACGCCCCCTTGGTCCGTGGGCGAACAGTTCTGGAATCGATGTATCTCTGCGAGGGGCCTGTTGGCTCTTCTGGCTTTATCACCTGACAGAGACATACAGGGAGAAACAAAGAGAACCAGAGGACAGCTTTTAACCCTCTGTAGATATGGTCTTGAACATCAGTACACAGCTGGCACTAGGGAGCGTTTACAATAAAAGTGACTCCAAAATGACACTACATTATTTACCATTCATTTCTATTGGGCACAAAATAATCTGAAACACAACCAAACTGAACTGCAAATGTATCCAACACGTTTGTAGAGTCACAAACTAGGAATAAAGGATCAAATACCAAACTTTTGACTACTTCATTTATAAGAATTTGAGCGGTGTCAATGATTTCAAACCCTACCTTTTTGAGAGAAACAAATGATTACTTGTTAAACAAAATCTCTTTCTCTGAGCAATAGTATTAGTATAAAGTAATATAATTTCCCCAAAACATTTTTGCATACAATATAGCTCTGTATTATTTATTTTATACAATCATTATTGCTCATTTTAATGAAGGGTGTCAATAATTTCAGACGCCACTGTATTGCAGTTGCAGTTCTATGGTATTGTGATGCCTGGAGTGGGTATATGGTATTGTGATACCTGGAGTGGGTATATGGTATTGTGATACCTGGAGTGGGTATATGGTATTGTGATACCTGGAGTGGGTATATGGTATTGTGATGCCTGGAGTGGGTATATGGTATTGTGATGCCTGGAGTGGGTATATGGTATTGCGATGCCTGGAGTGGGTATATGGTATTGTGATGCCTGGAGTGGGTATATGGTATTGTGATACCTGGAGTGCGTATATGGTATTGTGATGCCTGGAGTGGGTATATGGTATTGTGATGCCTGGAGTGGGTATATGGTATTGTGATACCTGGAGTGGGTATATGGTATTGTGATGCCTGGAGTGGGTATATGGTATTGTGATACCTGGAGTGCGTATATGGTATTGTGATACCTGGAGTGGGTATATGGTATTGTGATGCCTGGAGTGGGTATATGGTATTGTGATGCCTGGAGTGGGTATATGGTATTGTGATACCTGGAGTGGGTATATGGTATTGTGATGCCTGGAGTGGGTATATGGTATTGTGATGCCTGGAGTGGGTATATGGTATTGTGATACCTGGAGTGGGTATATGGTATTGTGATACCTGGAGTGGGTATATGGTATTGTGATGCCTGGAGTGGGTATATGGTATTGTGATGCCTGGAGTGGGTATATGGTATTGTGATGCCTGGAGTGGGTATATGGTATTGCGATACCTGGAGTGGGTATATGGTATTGTGATGCCTGGAGTGGGTATATGGTATTGCGATGCCTGGAGTGGGTATATGGTATTGTGATGCCTGGAGTGGGTATATGGTATTGTGATACCTGGAGTGGGTATATGGTATTGTGATACCTGGAGTGGGTATATGGTATTGTGATGCCTGGAGTGGGTATATGGTATTGCGATGCCTGGAGTGGGTATATGGTATTGTGATGCCTGGAGTGGGTATATGGTATTGTGATACCTGGAGTGGGTATATGGTATTGTGATGCCTGGAGTGGGTATATGGTATTGCGATACCTGGAGTGGGTATATGGTATTGTGATGCCTGGAGTGGGTATATGGTATTGCGATACCTGGAGTGGGTATATGGTATTGTGATGCCTGGAGTGGGTATATGGTATTGTGATGCCTGGAGTGGGTATATGGTATTGTGATGGGTCTACCTGGTGCAGGTAAGTGATGGTGTAATGTTGTCAGTACCTGATAGATCTCTACTCTCTGCTCTGAGGTGCGGGCCTGGGGGTTGGGTGCTCTGTAGATTCTGAACTCAGCTTTGACCAGGGTGCTGGAGTTCCTGTCCACACCACTCACATCGAACCCCACCACTCTGTAATATGGGCTGGGAATTGGAGGGTTCACTGCATCTATGGGAGTGGTAAGAGATATACGACTTATTAGAAATACTAATAACTGGACATCAATTCATTAATAAATATGCAATCTTCACCCCTGCACATTGACTCGGTACCGGTACCCCCTCGTTATTGTTATTTTATTGTTACTTTTTATTCTTTTTTTACTTTAGTTTATTGGTAAATATTTGGTAAACTCTTCTTGAACTGCACTGTCGGTTAAGGGCTTGTAAGTAAGCATTTCACGGTAAGGTCTACACTTGTTTTATTCGGCGCATGTGACAAATAAAGTTTGATTTGAATCTACAGTATATGCTAAATATTGTATAGCCTATCTGAGCGTCTCACACACATATCCTAAGTCATCGAGGTATCTGACAAATGGTTGACAACTTGGCAAGTGTGGTAGGCAGGGTTGAGTTGGTTACTTTCTAAATGTAATCCTTTACAGTTACAACCTGTCCAAAATTGTAATCGGCAACGTCATTTTTGGAATACCCAAACTCAGTACCACGATCGCATTACTTCGTTACTTTTGGATTACTTTCCCCTTAATTAAGAGGCATTAGAAGAAGACAAAAAGGATCATTTTGGTCAGACACTCAGGTGGAACGCATTTTTTCAGTGCTGAATTGAATGTCATTGATAAAACAAAATATGTCATCATGTATTTTTTTCCGCGAACATCCTTTCTGAATGTAAAAGTAATCCAAGAAGCAATCATGTCGTTTTTCAAAAGTATCTGTAAAAAAAGATGTTTTGTAATCAGATTGGTGGTTGGAGATCATTACGCGTTATAGTGCTGTATAACGTTTTTTTTTATTTTTATAAATCACTGACATAAAAAGAGACCACGATTGATTTGCGACATATATTGAAATTATGATTGTGGAAAGCTCCACTTACTGATGTCTGTGCGCTGCGGAAGCATGTCTATGTCCACTTACTGATGTCTGTGCGCTGCGGAAGCATGTCTATGTCCACTTACTGATGTCTGTGCGCTGCGGAAGCATGTCTATGTCCACTTACTGATGTCTGTGCGCTGCGGAAGCATGTCTATGTCCACTTACTGATGTCTGTGCGCTGCGGAAGCATGTCTATGTCCACTTACTGATGTCTGTGCGCTGCGGAAGCATGTCTATGTCCACTTACTGATGTCTGTGCGCTGCGGAAGCATGTCTATGTCCACTTACTGATGTCTGTGCGCTGCGGAAGCATGTCTATGTCCACTTACTGATGTCTGTGCGCTGCGGAAGCATGTCTATGTCCACTTACTGATGTCTGTGCGCTGCGGAAGCATGTCTATGTCCACTTACTGATGTCTGTGCGCTGCGGAAGCATGTCTATGTCCACTTACTGATGTCTGTGCGCTGCGGAAGCATGTCTATGTCCACTTACTGATGTCTGTGCGCTGCGGAAGCATGTCTATGTCCACTTACTGATGTCTGTGCGCTGCGGAAGCATGTCTATGTCCACTTACTGATGTCTGTGCGCTGCGGAAGCATGTCTATGTCCACTTACTGATGTCTGTGCGCTGCGGAAGCATGTCTATGTCCACTTACTGATGTCTGTGCGCTGCGGAAGCATGTCTATGTCCACTTACTGATGTCTGTGCGCTGCGGAAGCATGTCTATGTCCACTTACTGATGTCTGTGCGCTGCGGAAGCATGTCTATGTCCACTTACTGATGTCTGTGCGCTGCGGAAGCATGTCTATGTCCACTTACTGATGTCTGTGCGCTGCGGAAGCATGTCTATGTCCACTTACTGATGTCTGTGCGCTGCGGAAGCATGTCTATGTCCACTTACTGATGTCTGTGCGCTGCGGAAGCATGTCTATGTCCACTTACTGATGTCTGTGCGCTGCGGAAGCATGTCTATGTCCACTTACTGATGTCTGTGCGCTGCGGAAGCATGTCTATGTCCACTTACTGATGTCTGTGCGCTGCGGAAGCATGTCTATGTCCACTTACTGATGTCTGTGCGCTGCGGAAGCATGTCTATGTCCACTTACTGATGTCTGTGCGCTGCGGAAGCATGTCTATGTCCACTTACTGATGTCTGTGCGCTGCGGAAGCATGTCTATGCGCTGAACCTCTTTTGCATAATAATCCTCCTCGCTGCTCTCCCGGTCGCACGCGGACTCGGCCTGGCGCGCACGCTCCTTCAGCAGCTCCCGAGTGCTGTTGTAGAGCAGCATCACCTCGGCGGGCACAGTCTCGGGCTGTGGGCTCGGTGCGGGGGGCTCCGGTGGGCTCCGGTAGCGGAGCTTGCTGAGGATCTGACCGCGAACGGCCTCGATGCGCTTGGACTTCTGATCATCCAGGCTGAATGATTGGCAGGTGGAGAGCCCCTCCGCGGACACCGCCAGCCGGAGCAGCAGCAAGGCGAGGTGGGTGAGCCACATAGTCCGGTGGTCAGATTGGTGAACGGACTCACTCGGCTCCATATGAAATCTTCAGGAATCTTTCAGTCTGTGTCTGTCCGGTGCAGTCCAATGCGCACTGAGGACCTGTGTGGAATCCAATGCGCACTGGCGAATGTTTTAGCAACTCCCAGAGTGTAAACTTTAACAGAGAATTTACGTTTGAAAAACTTCTAACACGTAAAAAACCCGAAAAAAATCTGCCAAATTATAGTGAAAAAGAAATACAACTACAATTTAAGAGTGCTAAATGACAAACATGTAATGTAAATTTAAGACTTCAGCCCATGTCGTACATTGCAAAGTTCTATCAAATAATTTGGAAAGTGTATGTTTGTTCATGTTCTTCTCTGAGAGCCACCTCTGAGCAAATGAAAGAAAATCACTGCCCATAAGTATTATTTTATTTTTTATTCTCGGAACTGAATGCTATAGATTCCTGCTATAAGGGTGACTTCACTGGTTAAATAAATTATAGTCATTGGCTATGAATTTACAAACATTTTGAGAAAATGTTGAGACGTAAACCAATCAGCATGTTTGGCTAGTCAAATTCTTTCACACTACATAAAAGTTAGAATATGATTAAATCCTCTATGGAAGAAATATTTGTACTCCCGAAAAATAAAACTCCTCCAGAAAAGTAGAAATATATTGTAGAGCTTAGGGTAAGCGTTGGTACAGTCCCATCCTTAGAACATTAACAAACATCTAATCCTCCTCTTGATTCTTCTGATGTGGATATCAGAGGGGGGGAAACGATCCACTACAGCAAAAAGGTCTGATGCCACTCTTTCATTCCTTGGCAAGAAAAAAAATCATCCAGAGCTGTGGGACACTAACTTCAGTGTGCAATGCAAGGTGTGTGTGTGTGTGTGAAAGAGAGAGACAGACAGACAAAGCAACAGACAGAATGAGAGACACAGTGGGTGATGGGTATGTGTCATTATGTAGATATCTCCCTCTCATCAATTCAGTGTGTGTGTACACACACACACACACACACACACACACACACACACACACACACACACACACACACACACACACACACACACACACACACACACACACACACACACACACACACACACAAAAAAAAATCTGGCAGATATATTTTCGGAAATTCTCCACACCACAAAAATGTTTGCACAGGCCACCCTTCTATCCTCAGGTAAGTATCCTCTTGAAACATGTCAAAACCACCACTTGATCAGTAGCCAGGCCTAAAACCTGTCCATGATTTGTCCATGTTACCCAGTCTCCATTGGAAAGCAAAAAAGTGATAGATGGAGTATGCTAATTCCTTGGCTTGTCATATTTGACTGATTCTTCTTCCCTCTAGTTATTTCCATAACTGTGACATGTCTCCTAAGTGTGTCCTACATAAATGTAGACCACTTGTCCCATATCTAGTATTTATTTCAATCTTTTAATTTTCAGTTATAATAAATGAGTAGCCCAGTTATTCAGTCCCACCCTGTCTCTTTCTTTCCCTCTCTCTCCCTCCTTCCCTCTCTTACTCTTCTTCCCAGTCTCATTGTTAATTACAGTTCAGAAGCCCGGGACTGTTAATCTGTCAAAGGAGGCTTTTATTGTAGCTCTCTCCCCATCCCATTATACTGTTATTATAGTTTCGGCTCCAAGGCTGTAATTGCAGTAAGTAGAAGGGATAGGTACTACAGAGAGAAAGAGAGACAGAAAGAGACGCAAGCAGCCCAAAGGCTTGTGGCAGGCTTTTTTCTCTCCTGGCAAGGTTTCTAAAAATGATAACACTGCAGGGGAAGTTTGGGAACAAACACTTTCTTGTTTCATCATGCTGTGCCCCAGAGCCTCAGACAGTGCACCCCCATGGCTGCTCAGAGCAAATTTTGCCTACGTGGATCTATGGATGTTTGGCAACAGCCAGTGTTACTGTCTGACCTGGGGTTAATGGATCAAAGGGGCCTAGTGGTTAGTTGTAGAATTGCAATGTGTGGGTATAAAAATACTTACTCAAAAACAACTTATCCCTGGCTGGAGCTTTTTCGCTTTTCCTCAGTCCAAATATAGTCACGGCTTGCCACGTCATCTATCTCCTAGCAGTTCTCCTGCCTGCAACAACAAACTCAAGGATATGGTTCTCTCTCGCACGCACGCACGCACGCACGCACGCACGCACACACACACACACACACACACACACACAAACGCTGCTGTCCCATGTTATAGAGACATTGAACCACTGGTCACTCCCGTTTCACTCGGGCAGGTAGCGTTCTCCGGGCATCTGCCAAACCCAGATTTGTCCATCAGACTGCCAGATGGTGAAGTGTGATTCATCACACCAGAGAACGCATTTCCACTTATCCAGAATCCAACGGCGGCAAGCTTTACACCACTCCAGCTGACACTTGGCATTGCGCATGGTGATCTTAGGCTTGTGTGTGGCCGCTCGGCCATGGAAACCCATTTCATGAAGCTCCAGACGAACAGTTCTTGTGCTGACGTTGCTTCCAGACGCAGGTGGTAACTCACTAGTGAGTGTTGCAACCGAGAACAGACGATTTATATGTGCTACGAGCTTCAGCACTCGACTATCCCGTTCTGTGAGCTTGTTTGGCCTACTACTTCGCAGCTGAGCCATTGTTGCTCCTAGACGTTTCCACATCACAATAACAGCACTTGCAGTTGACTGGGGAAGCTCCAGCAAGGCAGAAATTTGACAAACTGACTTGTTGGAATGGTTGCATCATATGATAGTGCCACGTTGGTGCCAATGTTTGTCTTTGGAGATTGCATGGTTGTGTGCTCAATTTTATATACCTGTCAGCAACAGGTGTGGCTGAAATAACCAAATCAACTAATTTGAATGTGTGGCCACATACTTTTATATATATAGTGTCTCTACTGCTGTACATATCATTCTTAGTATAGGTTGTGTAAATTCCCCCGGTGTACATATGTAGATTGCATTTTGATACTGCTAGAGTGCTATTTGGGTTGTTAATTGGATTTGTTGTAAATTGAATTAATTTGATTCCTCCCGCCATCCTTGATTTCTTTCCTTTCTTTTTTTGGTATTTTTTCTGCATATTTTAGCTGTTTGACATTTGACTGCATTGTTAGGAGCTAGTAACATAAGCATTTTGCTGCACCGCAAAACACAGGCTAAACCGTGTACGTGACCAATACACTTTGATTTGCTGATTTACAGTTGAAGACGTAAGTTTACATACACCTTAGCCAAATACATTTAAACTCAGTTTTTCACAATTCCTGACATTTAATCCTAGTAGGATAGTTAGGATCACCACTTTATTTTAAGAATGTGAAATGTCAGAATAATAGTTGAGAGAATGATTTATTTCAGCTTTTATTTCTTTCATCACATTCCCAGTGGGTCAGAACTTTACATACACTCAATTAGTATTTGGTAGCATTGCCTTTAAATTGTTTAACTTGCGTGAAACGTTTTGGGTAGCCTTCCACAAGCTTCTCACAATAAGTTGGGTGAATTTTAGCCCATTCCTCCTGACAGAGCTGGTGTAACTGAGTCAGGTTTGTAGGCCTACTTGCTCGCACATGCTTTTTAGTTCTGCCCACAAATTGTCTATGGGATTGAGGTCAGGCCACTCCAATACCTTGGGGTCATTGTCCATTTGGAAGACCTATTTGCGACCAAGCTTTAACTTCCTGACTGATGTCTTGAGATGTTGCTTCAATATAGCCACATAATTTTCTTTCCTCATGATGCCATCTATTTTGTGAAGTGCACCAGTCCCTCCTGTAGCAAAGCACCCCCACAACATGATGCTGCCACCCCCGTGCTTCACGGTTGGGATGCTGTTCTTCGGCTTGCAACCCTCTCCCTTTTTCCTCCAAACATAACGATGGCCATTATGGCCAAACAGTTCTATTTTTGTTTCATCAGACGAGGACATTTCTCCTAAAAGTACGATCTTTGTCCCCATGTGCAGTTGCAAACCATAGTCTGGCTTTTTAATGGCGGTTTTGGAGCAGTGGCTTCTTCCTTACTGAGTGGCCTTTCAGGTTATGTCAATATAGGACTCGTTTTACTGTGGATGTAGATACTTTTGTACACGTTTCCTCCAGCATCTTCACAAGGTCCTTTGCTGTTGTTCTGGGATTGATTTGCACTTTTCGCACCAAAGTACGTTCATCTCCAGGAGACAGAATGCGTCTCCTTCCTGAGCGGTATGACGGCTGCGTGGTCCCATGGTGTTTATACTTGCGTACTATTGTTTGTACAGATGAACGTGGTACCTTCAGGTGTTTGGAAATTGCTCCCGACGATGAACCAGACTTGTGGAGGTCTACAATTTTTTTTCTGATCTCTTGGCTGATTTCCTTTGATTTTCTCATGTCAAGCAAAGAGGCACTGGGTTTGAAGGTAGGCCTTGGAATACATCCACAGGTACACCTCCAATTGACTAAAATGATGTCAATTAGCCTATCAGAAGCTTCTAAAGCCATAACATTTTCTGGAATTTTCCAAGCTGTTTGAAGGCACAGTCAACTTAGTGTATGTAAACTAAATTGTGATACAGTGAATTATAAGTGAAATAATCTGTCTGTAAACAATTGTTGGAAAAATGACTCGTGTCATGCAAAACTATAGTTCGTTAACAAGAAATTTGTGGAGTGGTTGAAAAATGAGTTTTAATGGCTCCAACCTAAGTGTATGTAAACCTCCGACTTCAACTGTATCACAGTTTGACATACTTCACCTTTCATTCATGACTATATATAGTTTTGATATGTATTTTTTTTACATGATGTAGTTGGTGTGTACCGGTATTTATTTATCTGTGTTACTTAATTACAAGGGAAGGCAGTTTAGGGTATCAAGGTAACCAAGGAGTTGTACTTCTACGGCAAAAAATTCACCGAAACATTTTTATAAAAATAAATAAAACAAAATCAGCTCACAGATATTGGACAATGTAGAAGCATTCAGATCCGTTCTGTGGTTTTCTTGGGGCAGCAGTGTGTTCACATTTCATTGCCCCAGGTACTATACTATATAACCAATTCAACAGTGTGCTATTTTTTCCTATACACTCAAACAAGAGTCCAGTTTTCCCTCACTTCTAATGCCAGCAGTCCCATACAATGAACGGTTGGGGTGAGAGGGTGGTGGATGAGGAGGGTTACCGTATAACCCCCCTCCTCTATGCCTCGTCCTCGTTCAGCAGCATGTTGGGGACACCCCGAGAGATGGGGAACTCACGGCCAGACTCGGGGCACTGCAGACACCCTTCCAGCACCTCCACCTGGACAGAGAGACAGATAAACGTCACATCACCTGAAGTTACTCTGCGTGTGTGTGAAAATAGGGTTAAACCTACAATCCCTTTTTATCAAGCAGAATGAAAGTGCCAAGAGGGAACATGACGGAGACTCTACCTAACCTGACCACTAGATGTCCTCATATTCCCACAATAAATGCATTACGCTTCTTTCTACTGACCAAAATAGTAGTAGATAGAACTAAGTAATGAACAACATCAGGTTATTTATGGTGAACCTCACCTCCAGCAGAACCCTGTGTACTTTACGCAGGAAGTCTTCATTATTCTCATAGTCCGTGACCAGTTCTGCAGGTAAATCTTGGAGATGGCCCAGCTGGAGAAAAGACCACAGTTAGGAATTAGGATATACACGAAGACAGTGATATTGCCATACAACCACAATCACTATAACAAGAATTTAGGTAAAGCCTTTCTGTATCAGACCCAAGTATAGTGTCTACATGTCATCTAGGCTGTTGGCCAAGCTAATTATTCTACCTCTGTTGGCCAAGCTAATTATTCTACCTCTGTTGGCCTAGCTAATTATTCTACCTCTGTCGGATACAGTAGCTTGAAATGACTTTGTAAAAGTGTGTTAGTGTTAGTCAGACAGACGGACTAACCCCATCAGCCGCCTGAACCAGAGCGCTCCACTCCAATTTGGGGATCATTCGACTCACGAAATTGGGATTAAACTCCACCTCACTCACTTTCACCTCCGTCGCCTGGGATCCGCACAAACGGGATGAAAAAAAGCACATATTAGCTAGCTAAATACGTGGTGCATTTCACACATTGCAAGTTGCCGCAACTCTGCAAGCTGGTTTTGAGCAGACTTCCTTACCTTGATGAGGAGAGGGTATCCTTTGGTTACCCCTTTCACGTGAGATGTCAACATGTTGTGCGTCAGTAGTTTCATGCTTACAGTCTATGAATGTCGCTTATATAATCAAAGAAAGTGAGAACCAGTAGCTTTGTCAATATATACTGTATCTACAGTAACTATAATTCTCTACCGTGCAAACTAAAAACAACGCGTTTACATGTGGACCGGAAATGTCGAAATTGTAACAGTGAACAGTTTCCCCCAAACACAGATCCTCCTAAAAACAGGTTCCTAGCAGTACAAATGGTTTCCGGAAATCAGATAAAAATATAATTGACTAGGCAAGTCAGTTAAGAACAAATTCTTATTTGGTCGTCCTGCGGGGACGGGGGTTGGGATTAAAAATAAAAATATAGGACAAAACACACATGATAAGAGAGACACCACAACACTACATAAAGAAAGACCTAAGAAAACAGCATGGCACAATCTTTTATTTATTTGGTCAACTGTAAAAAAGAAAAGAAAAAAAAAGCACAAAACCATGTTAAGTTTTTTATATTCATGTTTTATTTTTTGTATTAATATGTGTACTCATTGTCTTAATATTATACAGGTCATTCTTACAGATATGATATAGTAAATACACAGAGGTTACCCGGCAGGTCCGATCTGCTTGTTTACAGTTGCACTAGGGTCAGACAGCATTCCTCTGTAAATTAAGACAATGCGGCGCCGGCGGGAGATATGGCTCGGAATACGTACCTCAATGCAGGGATGAGAAATGAGTCGTACTCCGAATTGTCCCAACTGTTACACCAAGAAGATTGAACGACTTCTTAGGATAATGGGACAATTTTGAGTACCAAAACATTTCTCATCCCTGGATTGAGGCATGTTTTCCTAGCCATATCTTGCCCCCGGCTCCACGATGTCTTAATATACAAAGGTATGCTGTCAGACCCTAGTGCAGCTGAAAGCAAGCGGGTTGGATCTGCCGGCTAACACAGAGGTGTGACCAATATAACCAAAGGGTCACCCTCACAAGAAACCACTAACCCACCCACACACACACACACACAAACTCCATCTTATGCACACACATACCTAAACATATATTCCTTAAACATATTGAACAAAAGATAAAAATGTAAAACGTTTGACCACAAACCCCCCTTTTTCCCCCATGTCTTAACCCTTCAGACATCCCACCAACACTGTTATTTTGAAAACGAATATGATAATTAATACTAGTGTTTAACATAATTAGAAAAATACAAAAAAAAAAAAACGCAGGAAGGCAACTAACGAGACGAAGAAGATAATTTTCTGTTGAGAGGAAGGAACCAGACTTGTGATAAGGTTCAAGGCCCTGAGGGGGACATCTTGCTCTGACAGAAACAAAACAGTTAACAGTAAGTACAAATTGATGACCAAACGCTGGCAAGCATTAAAAGCAAGGAAAGCCATTTGACAGAGAGGAAAGGACATTTCTCTAGTTTGTTCAGTTCATCATCCATATTCTCCCATGACTGCATCTAGTTAATACAACCAGGCCATTGTGTCCATTGGTCAAATATGAACAAGTAAGCATACAGAGAGATGAGTATAGTTTTCAGGAAGGCAATAAAAGTAGACATTGATTTAAAACCAAAAGGGGGAGAGGCGAGGGAACTCGGCATTGAAAAAGCTTATGGCACAAACACTGGGGTGGGGATGTGTACAGGCTAGGATAGAACAATCACAGAGTTGCATTTTGAGTTGAGGAACTATGACATTCCTAACCTTTGTAAGAATCTCAGCAAAGGCCACTATAATATAGTTTCTTCAGTCTCCTCCATCCATATCTCAAAGGAATAGAGGATGTTACCCTCCAATAGAATGAGTTCCCGGACTCAGATTAAGCCTACTCCTAAAATGCATGCTCAATTAAGGATCGCCATTCAAGGTGCTTTTCAGTCCAGGAATAGGTTTAATCTCAATCTGGGAAACCGGCCCATAGTCTGATCAACAGAAGGCTGGGAGAGCTACTGATTAACACGTTTAATCCCACCTACTACAGACCTTATACTAGACTAGAGCCCTGTATGCCCTTTGTCAGCGTTGACGGCTAAACAAGAAGTCAACCCAGAATGACAGTGATATGTTGACGTACTAATAAAAGGTAGAGTATCTGCATCATGTACATACTGCTGCAAGGAGAGTGAACTGAACTCTATTTGATTGCGTTGAAGAAAGAAAACTAAAAATGTATCTCGATCCATCTGGAGCCACATAAAATACTGGGTGTCAATCACTCCGCAGTAGTTATGTTTTTTTGCATTAAAAATTCACTCACACATTCACTTCCTTCATCGGTTCAGCCACATAACTTCACCACCATATCCTTAACCTTTTACCCAGCCACCACCAGAATCCTCACTCTTGGCCTTCGTCGGAGCGCCATTTTAAGAAGTCCTCCTTCCGTGCATCTGGCTTGATCTGGTTCCGCATGCCCCCCAGTAGGTTGGACGTTGCCTCGGACGCCACTATTAAGGGACGGACGACGGTGGGCGGGATCTGACGCAGGACTCCGCCCACAGCACCAGGCAGACCTTTCTGCTCATGCCCGCGAGACGCCACGTCACATAGCGTTTGAGCTGTGTCCATCATACCCTGGGAAACAGACAGAAAACAGAGGGTGAGGAAGAGAAGTGTGCATGTGTGAGAATGAGTGTTAGTGAGAATGCTAGGCCTTTTATTGTCATTCTAAAATGCTTGATTTAAATAAATGTATTTATCAGTAGAACATGTACCTCTCTGACAGTGTCATAGGCCTTAGCCACACCCTCTCTGAGGTCGGCAGGCTGGTGGGCGCGGCGGGGCTGGTTGGAGGGCGGTCGGCCCTCTGTGATGTAACGGTTCAGGGGGGGCGTCGGGGACAGGATGTCGTACACCGTCTCCGCTGTGGCCTTGAGGAGAAAGAGCAGGTTTATTACAACTCTGTAAGAGAGTGAAGCACATCACAGCATTGGAGGAATCTGTATTACTGCTCCCAGTGGCTTCTACCTGTATGGTTGCTTCTAGTCTTTCAGTTCTTTCCTACATGGTTTATGTATCCTAACCCTTTCCTACATGGTTTAGGTATCCTAACCCTTTCCTACATGGTTTAGGTATCCTAACCCTTTCCTACATGGTTTAGGTATCCTAACCCTTTCCTACATGGTTTAGGTATCCTAACCCTTTCCTACATGGTTTAGGTATCCTAACCCTTTCCTACATGGTTTAGGTATCCTAACCCTTTCCTACATGGTTTAGGTATCCTAACCCTTTCCTACATGGTTTAGGTATCCTAACCCTTTCCTACATGGTTTAGGTATCCTAACCCTTTCCTACATGGTTTAGGTATCCTAACCCTTTCCTACATGGTTTAGGTATCCTAACCCTTTCCTACATGGTTTAGGTATCCTAACCCTTTCCTACATGGTTTAGGTATCCTAACCCTTTCCTACATGGTTTAGGTATCCTAACCCTTTCCTACATGGTTTAGGTATCCTAACCCTTTGGCCACAATCTATGATACATGACTAAGAATAGTGGTATTAACATGTATAGTGTGTAGTACATGGGATGCATTGTTTCAACCTATATGTCCATGTGAGCTGCACGTATGATTGGTATTCTACCGCTGTGTGGCCTACGGACAGTCTGTTGCCTGCTAATAGTCTGTGGTTAGAGGTCAGAGGTCAGTAGTACCTGTATGGCCTGCACCAGTCTGTTGCTGAGCTCCAGAGCAGCAGAGGCAGTGGAGGTACCGAAGGACGCTGCTCCCCGCTGGAGACCCCGGATAATGCGGCCATCCCGCCTGTACTGCTCTATGGGCATCCAGAACAAGTCCCTCACTCCATGGACTAGACAGAGAGAAAGTTACACAACAAAAAACAATTGAGATCAACACTAAATGAGGTTGTGAAAGTAGCCTAGCTATAAACCATACTGCAAGAGAACAATTCTATTATTATGGTTATAACTCAGGGACAACGGCAAAGAAACAAAGAACACCATACAAGTGACGTCACTTCCCGTACTTACACAGCTGAACTACAGAGTGCATGGGGCCTACACCTCCCAGAATGCCCGGCAGCTGGTTCTTTCTGATGTCTGTCAGCCACTCAGTGACAGCGTACTGAATCACCTTATCTACACCCAGAAGTCTGGGAGGAAGAGAGAGAAAAGCGTTAAGAAAAAGACACTTGCTTCAGACTCCACAGAAACCCCACAGAGTTAGTGTTGTTGTACCCGTGTCGGCAGCAAAGTCTCTTCAGCTTCAGTTCAGAGCAATTCAGCTGGGCCAGACCAATAAGAATCCCTGCAAACGTTCCCTAGGAAACAATCACAGTGCAAAGGTCAAGTGTGTGACATAACATAACCACAGAGATGAGTTCACTGACAAAGCATCGCAGTTAAAATGTCCTTTGTCCTTTCACCTGCTCAATGACCACATGCTTGCCCTGGTAGTCAAGCCAGATGGGGACTTCAGAGGTGAAACGGAACTCCCTTAGAAAGGAAAGACAATGAATAAATAATTAACACATTCGAAATAGACTTGTTTTTAAATAAATACTTTTTGGCATGATTAAGTTAGTAATTACCGGAAGTAGATTGGCTGATCAGTGGAAGAGGTGGAGCCAGCGGACGAGGAGCTCTGCTCACTATAGGTGGTTTCTACAGAAGCAGTGAGGTCAGGACCCAGACCAGAAGTGGTCTCCGTGCCAATGACCCCATCTTCAGTGGGCTTCTGAGAAGTGTCTGTCTTTACTGTGAGAGGACAGAGAGAAAATAAAGAAAATAGGAGAAAGTATTGAGTGGTTGAGGAGGATATACTGGGATCGAACCCCAGGCTGTAGTGATGCCGCAACCCTGTGTTGCAGTGCTTTAGACCGCTGCGCCACTCAGGAGGCTCGACAAACCATTTCTGTATGGACCTTTGTGCCCAGGGACATTAACATGCTGAAACAGGAAAGGGCCTCACACATTTGTGCCAACATTTTGGGGAAGCACAGAATCGTTGAGAATGTCATTGTATGCTGTAGCGTTAAGATTTCCCCTGACTGGAACTAAGGGGCCTAGCCTGAACCATGAAAAACAGCCCCAGACCATTATTCCTCCTCTACCAAACTTTATAGTTGGCACTGCATTTGGGCAGGTAGAATTATTCCTGGCATCCGCCAAACCCAGATTTGTCCGTTGGACTGCCAGATGATGAAACGTGATTGATCACTCCAGAGAACGCGTTTCCACTGCTCCAGGAGTCTAATAGCAGCAAGCTTTACACCACTCTAGCCGATGCTTGGCATTGCACATGGTGATCTTAGGTTTGTATGCGGCTGCTTGGCCATGGAAACCCATTTAATAAAGCTCCCAATGAACATTTATTTTGCTGGCGTTGCTTCCAGAGGCATTTTGGAACTTGGTAGTGAGTGTTGCAACCAAGGACAGACGATTTTTACATGCTATACGCTTCAGCACTTGGCGGTCATGTTCTGTGAGCTTGTGTGGCCTACCACTTTGTGGCTGAGCCGGTGTTGCTCCTAGATGTTTACACTTCACAATAACAGCACCTACAGTTGACCGGGGTAGCTCTAGCAGGGCAGAAATGTGACGAACTGACTTGTTGGAAAGGTGGCATCCTATGACGGTGCCACGTTGAATGTCACTGTTCAATAAGGCCATTTTACTAACAATGTTTGTCTATGGAGATTGCATGGCTGTGTGCTCGATTTTATACACCAGTCAGCAACAGGTGTGGCTGAAATAACCGAATCCACTCATTTGAAGGGGTGTTCATATACTTTTGTATATATAGTGTATGATACAGAGCACCACAAATTAATGCTATGTATGACTGTTTTCCTGATTCATGTGACCTGAGCAGGAAAAAGCTTTTTTGTAGAGTACAAAAAAAAACACAGTGATGGTGCTCACCCTCAGCTGCAGGATCCATAGGCAGGTAGGGGTTAACTCCAGCAGCCAGACTACTGAAGAAATCCTTCAGGAAGAACAAGGCATCCTGGTCGATGTTGAGTCGGAGGGGGAGGAGGCTGATTCTTAAACAACACTCTGGACCACCTACACCTGAGTCTGGACACACCTGCAGGGCCTTCACTGTTAACTGGGACACACAGACATAGACAGCACATTAGAACCCAATATCATAGAAAACGTTATTTATTTTTATTTCACCTTTATTTAACCAGGTAGGCCAGTTGAGAACAAGTTCTCATTTACAACTGCGACGTGGCCAAGATAAAGCAAAGCAGTGAGACAAAAAACAACAGTTACACATAGGACAAACAAAAGTACAGTCAATAACACAATAGAAAAATCTATACACAGTGTGTGCAAATGGAGTAAGGAAGTAAGGCAATAAATAGGCCATAGTAGTGAGGTAATTACAATTTAGCAAATTAACACTGAAGTGATAGATGTGCAGATGATGATGTGCAAGTAGAAATACTGGTGTGCAAAAGAGCAAAAAAGTAAATAAAAACAATATGGGGATGAGGTAGGTAGTTGGGTGGGCTATTTACAGATGGACTGTGTACAGCTGCAGCGATCGGTAAGCTGCTCAGATAGCTGATGCTTAAAGTTAGTGAGAGAGATATAGGTCTCCAACTTCAGTGATTTGTGCAATTCGTTCCAGTCACTGGCAGCAGAGAACTGGAAGGAAAGGCGGCCAAAGGATGTGTTGGCTTTGGGGATGACCAGAGAGATATAACTGCTGGAGCGTGTGCTACGGGTGGGTGTTGTTATGGTGACCAGTGAGCTGAGATAAGGTGGAGCTTTACCTAACAAAGACTTATAGATGACCTGGAGCCAGTGGGTCTGGCGACGAATATGTAGCGAGGGCCAGCCGACGAGAGCATACAGGTCGCAGTGGTGGGTGGTGGTATATGGGGCTTTGGTTACAAAACAGATGGCACTGTGATAGACTGCATCCAGTTTGCTGAGTAGAGTGTTGGAGGCTATTTTGTAAATGACATCGCCGAAGTCGAGGATCGGTAGGATAGTCAGTTTTACGAGGGTATGTTTGGCAGCGTGAGTGAAGGAGGCTTTGTTGTGAAATAGGAAGCCGGTTCTAGATTTAATTTTGGATTGGAGATGCTTAATATGAGTCTGGAAGGAGAGTTTACAGTCTAACCAGACACCTAGGTATTTGTAGTTGTCCACATATTCTAAGTCAGAACCGTCAAGTGTAGTGATGCTAGTTGGGCGGGTGCGGGCAGCGATCGGTTGAAGAGCATGCATTTAGTTTTACTAGCATTTAAAAGCAGTTGGAGGCCACGGAAGGAGTGTTGTACGGCATTGAAGCTTGTTTGGAGGTTTGTTAACACAGTGTCCAAAGAAGGGCCAGATGTGTATACAGAATGGTGTCGTCTGCGTAGAGGTAGATGAAGGAATCACCCGCAGCAAGAGCGACATCATTGATATATACAGAGAAAAGAGTCGGCCCGAGAATTGAACCCTGTGGTACCCCCATAGAGACTGCCAGAGGTACGGACAACAGGCCCTCCGATTTAACACACTGAACTCTATCTGAGAAGTAGTTGGTGAACCAGGTGAGGCAGTCATTTGAGAAACCAAGGCTGTTGAGTCTGCTGATAAGAATACGGTGATTGACAGAGTCGAAAGCCTTGGCCAGGTTGATGAAGACAGCTACACAGTACTGTCTTTTATCGATGCCGGTTATGATATCGTTTAGTACCTTGAGCGTGGCTGAGGTGCACCCATGACCAGCTCTGAAACTGGATTGCACAGCGGAGAAGGTACGTTGGGATTCGAAATGGTCAGTGATCTGTTTGTTAACTTGGCTTTCGAAGACTTTAGAAAGGCAGGGCAGAATGGATATAGGTCTGTAACAGTTTGGGCCTAGAGTTTATACATTTTTTTAGTTTGGGTCTAGAGTGTCTCCCCCTTTGAAGAGGGGGATGACCGAGGCAGCTTTCCAATCTTTAGGAATCTCGGGGGATACGAAAGAGGTTGAACAGACTGGTAATAGGGGTTGCAACAATGTCGGCGGATAATTTTAGAAAGAGAGGATCCAGATTGTCTAGCCCAGCTGATTTGTACGGGTCCAGGTTTTGCAGCTCTTTCAGAACATCTGCTATCTGGATTTGGGTGAAGGAGAAGCTGGGGAGGCTTGGGCAAGTAGCTGTGGGGGGTGCGGAGCTGTTGGCCGGGGTTGGGGTAGCCAGGAGGAAAGCATGGCCAGCCGTAGAGAAATGCTTATTGAAATTCTAGATTATCGTGGATTTATCGGTGGTGACAGTGTTTCCTAGCCTCAGTGCAGTAGGCAGCTGGGAGGAGGTGCTCTTATTCTCCATGGACTTTACAGTGTCCTAGAACTTTTGGGATTTAGAGCTATAGGATGCAAATTTCTGTTTGAAAAAGCTTATAATTCCACTGTAAATTAAAATCATTGTTAAAAACTGACTTTCACAACAAAAAGTAAATAATGATAAATGGCTATAAAAAGCCTCTTCTCTCACCATGTTGGAGTGTGCTCTGCGTGGCATGCTCTCGCTGGTGTACAGGTAGAGGAACTTGTTGAGCTGGGACGAGGCCAGGCGGTCGCGTATCTCCAGCTCCTGAACGATGAACACTTGGCGGGACAGAGGCTGCTCGCCCACCGCGCCAACCCCCACCCCAGGCACCCCTCCCTCCTGACACGGCCCAGCCGCAGACACCACCACCAGATACGACTCGTGCTGGAAGCTCACCTGGAATAGGAATGGCACATTTAACTAACAGTACCAGTTGTAGCTTTTTGCTGTCTCCACTTTAACAAAAGCATCGGTTGACATTTACGCTACACTCCAACTGAACATATCCTTACGATGGGGAAAAAAATTAACTAGCTTTCCATTTTGTACAGAGAAAAAAAATCAAAGTCAAACAATATCTTTAGAGTACTGTATGGACACACCTTGTGCACACACAGTACATATAGACTCCCTACCTTGGTGAGCTGGATCTCCATGAGCAGGTTGTGTTGTCGTCCACCACCTCCAGCCCAACGCCAAGAATTCTGAGGCCGTGACGGAGCAGCGGAGCGGGACGGGGACCCACGCATCCCACAGGGGGCAGAGCGACCCCTAGAGAGAGAGGGGGGGAAGGAGGGAGAAAGGAGCTTGATGATCATTAAGAGAGAAATCTTACAAATTCAAGTGCCTGTTGCTGGGTTGTGTACAACAACAAAAAAGTTAAGAAAAGATTTACTTAATGAATTAAAGTAAAAAAAATTTATCAAAAAGTAACATAACAATAACGACGCTATATACAGCAGGTACCGGTACAGAGTCAATGTGAGGGGGTACAGGCTAGTCGAGGTCATTTGTAAAGTGACTATGCATAGATAATAAACAGCGAGTAGCAGCAGTGTAACAACAGAGGGGGTTGGGAGAATTTGATTAATTGCTCAGCAGTCTTATGGCTTCGGGGTAGAAGCTGTTAAGGAGCCTTTTGGTCCTAGAATTGGTGCTCCGGGCACCGCTTGCCATGCGGTAGCAGAGAGAACATTCTATGACTTGGGTAACAGGAGTCTCACAATTTTTTGGGCCTTCCTCTGACACCGCCTAGTATATACACTGTGTGCACAATTATTAGGCAAGTTGTATGTTTGAGGATTAATTTTATTATTGAACAACAACAGCACTCTCGGTCAATCCAAAATGTTAATAAACCTCAAACCTGAATATTTAAGAAAGTAAAAGTGAGGTTTTGGCTTTCTTTGGAGAATATCTATGGGTGCACAATTATTATGCAACTAAATGAAAAACGAAAAGTTCCCCGTCTCACGTGTTCATTTTCATCTGTTAAAGTGAGAATAATAAACAAACAACTCAAAATGTATAAACAAACATTTGACACTTCAAAAAAAAAAAGACCAATATAGCCACCCTTCTTTTCAATAACAGTCATAAGCCTTTCATCCATGGAGTCTGTCAGTTTCTTGATCTGTTGACCATCAACTGTTTGTTCAGCAGCAACCACAGCCTCCCAGACACTGGTCAGAGAGGTGTACTGTTTTCCTTCACCGTAAATCCTCCGTTTAAGAAGGGACCATAAGTTCTCAATAGGGTTTAGGTCAGGTGAGGAAGGGGGCCCATGTCATTATTCTTTCATCGTTAAGGCCTTTACTGGCTAGCCACGCAGTGGAGTACTTCGATGCATGCGATGGAGCATTGTCCTGCATAAAAATCATGGTCTTTTTGAAAGATGCAGACTTCTTCCTGTACCACTGCTTGAAGAAAGTGTCTTCTAAAAACTGTCAGTAGGTTTGGGAGTTGAGTTTGAGTCCATCTTCAACCCAAAAAGGTCCAACTAGCTCATCTTTAATAATACCACCCCATACCAGTACCCCACCTCCACCTTGCTGGCGTCTGAGTCGAAGTGGAACGCCGTGCCCGTTACTGATCCAGCCACGGGCCCATCCATCTGGTCCGTCAAGAGTCACTCTCATCTCATCAGTCCATAAAACCTTTGAAAAATCTGTCTTCAGATATTTCTTGGCCCAGTCTTGACGTTTCAACTTGTGTGTCTTGTTCAGCGGTGGTCGGGTTTCAGCCTTCCTTACCTTGGCCATGTCTCTGAGCACTGAACACCTTGTATTTCTGGGCACTCCAGGTAGGTTGCAGTTCTGGAATATGACAGACTGGAGGATAATGGGTTCCTGGTAGCTTCACGTTTGATTCTTCTCAAATCTTTGGCAGTTAATTTGCGTCTTTTTTTCTCAACACGGTTCTTGCGACCCTGTTGACTATATGCAACAAAACGTTTGATAGGTTCTGTGATCACGCCCCAATATCTTAGCAATTTCAAGAGATCTGCATTCCTCTGAAATACTTTTTACAATTTTTGACTTTTCAGAGTCAGTTAAATCTCTTGTTTGGCCCATTTTGCCTGAGGAAAAGAAGCTGCCTAATAATTATACACACCTTCATATAGGGTGTTGATCTCCTTAGGCCACACCCTCCCTCATTACACATCACCTGATATGCTTAAATCCAATAAGCATTCCAGTTTATACAGCTTGGAGTTGGGAAATATGCATAATAATGATGATATGGTCAAAATACTGACTTGCCTAATAATTGTGCAGACAGTGTAGGTCCTGGATGGCAGGAAGCTTGGCCCCAGTGATGTACTGGGCCGTACGCACTACCCTCTGTAGCACCTTACGGTCAGATGCCGAACAGTTGCCATACCAGGCAGTGATGCAACCGGTCAGGATGCTCACGATGGTGCAGCTGTAGAACCTTTTGAGGATCTGAGGACCCATGCCAAATCTTTTCAGTCTGAGGGGGAAAAGGTGTTGTCATGCCCTCTTCACATCTGTCTTGGTGTGTTTGGACCATGATAGTTTGTTGGTGATGTGGACACCAAGGAACTTGACTCTCGACCCGCTCCACTTCAGCCCCGTCGATGTTAATGGGGGCCTGTTCGACCCTCCGTTTCCTATAGTCCACGATCAGCTCCTTTATCTTGCTCCCATTGACGGAGAGGTTGTTGTCCGTCTCTGACCTCCTCCCTATAGGCTGTCATCGTTGTCGGTGATCAGGCCTACACCATTGTTGTCATCAGTAAACTTAATGATGGCCTTGCAGTCGTGGGTGAACAGAGAGTACAGGAGGGGACTAAGCACACACACCCAAGGGGCGTGTTGAGGATCAGCATGGCAGATGTGTTGTTGCCTACCCTTACCACCTGGGGGCAGCCCGTCAGGAAGTCCAGGATCCAGTTGCAGAGGGAGGTATTTAGTCCCAGGGTCCTTAGCTTAGTAATGAGCTTTGTTGGCAATATGGTGTTGAACGCTGAGCTATAGTCAATGAACAGCATTCTCACATAGGTGTTCCTTTTGTCCAGATGGGAAAGGGCAGTGTGGAGCGCGATAGAGATTGCGTCATCTGTGGATTTGTTGGGGCGGTATGCGAATTGGAGTGGGTCTAGGGTTTCCGGCATGATAGTGTTGATGTGAGCCATGACCAGCCTTGCAAAGTACTTCATGGCTACCGACGTGAGTGCTACGGGGCAGTAAACTTTTAGGCAGGTTACCTTTGCTTTCTTGGGCACAGAGACTATGGTGGTCTGTTTGAAACATGTAGGCATTACAGACTTGGTCAGGTAGAGGTTGAAAATGTCTGAAGACACTTGCCAGTTGGGCCGTGCATGCTTTGAGTACACGTCCTGGTAATCTGTCTGGCCCCGTGGCTTTGTGAATGTTGACCTGTGTAAAAGGTCTTGCTCACATCGGCTATGGAGAGCGTGGTCACACAGTCATCCAGAACAGCTGGTGCGCTCATGCATGCTTCAGTGTTTCTTGCCTCAAAGTGAGCATAAAAAAGGCATGTAGCTCGTCTGGTAGGCTCACATCCCTGGGCAGATCGCGGCTGGGTTTCCCTCTGTAGTCCGTAATATTTTTTGAGCCCTGCCACATGTGTATTAGCATTCAATCTTAGTCCTGTATTGATGCTTTGCCTGTTTGATGGTTCGTCGGAGGGCATAGTGGGATTTCTTATAAGCGTACGGATTAGTGTCCTGCTCCTTGAAAGCGGCAGCTCTAGCCTTTAGCTCGGTGCGAATGTTGCCTGTAATCCATAGCTTATGGTTGGGAAATCGATGCACTTATTGATGAAGCAGGTGACTGAGGTGGTATACTCCTTAATGCCATCGGATGAATCCCGGAACATATTCCAGTCTGTGCTAGCAAAACAGTCCTGTAGCGTAGCATCTGCGTCATCTGACCACTTCCGTTTTGAGCGAGTCACTGGTACTTCCTGCTTTAGTTTTTGCTTGTAAGCAGGAGGATAGAATTATGGTCAGATTTGCCAAATGGAGGGCGAGGGAGAGCTTTGTATCTGTCTCTGTGTGTGGAGTAAAGGTGGTTTAGAGCTTTTTCCTCTGGTTGCACATGTGACATGCTTGTAGAAATGAGGTAAAAAATAATTAAGTTTGTCTGCATTAAAGTCCCCGGCAACTAGGAGCGCCGCTTCTGGATGAGCATTTTCTTGTTTGCTTATGGCCGTATACCGGTCGTTGAGTGCAGTCTTAGTGTCAGCATCGGTTTGTGGTGGTAAATAGACGCCTACGAATAATATAGATGAGAACTCTTGGTAGATAGTGTGGTCTACAGCTTATCACGAGGTATTCTACCTCAGGTGAGTAATACCTCGAGACTTCTTTAATATTAAACATCGCGCACCAGCAGTTGACAAATAGACACACCCCTGCCCCGCGTCATACCAGATGTAGATGCTCTGTCCTGGCGATCCACAGAGAAGCCATCCAGCTCTATATTATCCGTGTCGTCGTTCAGCCACGCCTCAGTGAAACATATAACAGTTTTTAAGGTCCCATTGGTAGGATAGTCTTAATTGTAGATCGTCCAGTTTGTTTCCCAATTATTGGCCAACGTGCAATCATACGGAGGGTAGTGGTGGTTTCCCTACTCGTCTGCGAATTCTTACAAGGCACCCCGCCCTCCTCCCCCTTTTCTTCACGCTGTTAACCTGTTGGGGATAGGGGGCAGTATTTGCACGGCCGGATAAAAAACGTACCCGATTTAATCTGGTTACTACTCCTGCCCAGTAACTAGAATATGCATATAATTGTTTGATTTGGATAGAAAACACCCTAAAGTTTCTAAAACTGTTTGAATGGTGTCTGTGAGTATAACAGAACTCATTTGGCAGTCAAAACCCTGAGAAGATTCCAAACAGGAAGCGCTCTGACTTTTTCTTGATCATCTCTAACCAAAACAGGGGATCTCTGGCATGACGTGACATTTTCTAATGCTCCCATAGGCTCTCAGAAGGCGCCAGAACGATGAATGGTGGCTTTGCAGGCCATGGCTGAAAAACAGTAGCGCATTTTGTAAGTGGTCGATCTGAGGACAATGAGACTGGAGGCGCGTGCACGAGCCGACACCATGTTTAATTTCTCTCTTTGAACGAAAACAACGACTCCCGGTCGGAATATTATGGCTTTTTTTATGAGAAAAATAGCATAAAAATTGATTTTAAACAGCGTTTGACATGCTTCGAAGTACGGTAATGGAATATTTTGAATATTTTGTCACGAAACGCGTCGGGCTCGTCACCCTTCTTACCCTTCGGATAGTGTCTTGAACGCACGAACAAAACGCCGCTATTTGGATATAACTATGGATTATTTGGAACCAAACCAACATTTGTTATTGAAGTAGAAGTCCTGGGAGTGCATTCTGACAAAGAACAGCAAAGGTAATCAAACTTTTCTAATAGTAAATCGGAGTTTGGTGAGTACCACACTTGGTGGGTGTCAAAATAGCTAGCCTGTGATGGCCGGGCTATCTACTCAGAATATTGCAAAATGTGCTTCCACCGAAAAGCTATTTTAAAATCGGACATAGCGATTGCATAAAGGAGTTCTGTATCTATAATTCTTAAAATAATTGTTATGTTTTTTGTGAACGTTTATCGTGAGTAATTTAGTAAATTCACCGGAAGTGTTCGGTGGGAATGCTAGTCACATGCTAATCTAAAAAGCTGTTTTTTTATATAAATATGAACTTGATTGAACAAAACATGCATGTATTGTATAACATAATGTCCTAGGATTGTCATCTGATGAAGATCATCAAAGGTTAGTGCTGCATTTAGCTGTGGTTTGGGTTTATGTGACATTATATGCTAGCTTGAAAAATGGGTGTCTGATTATTTCTGGCTGGGTACTCTGCTGACATAATCTAATGTTTTGCTTTCGTTGTAAAGCCTTTTTGAAATCGGACAGTGTGGTTAGATTAATGAGAGTCTTGTCTTTAAAAATGGTGTAAAATAGTCATATGTTTGAGAAATTGAAGTAATAGCATTTCTAAGGTATTTGAATATCGCGCCACGGAATTACACTGGCTGTTGAGTAGGTGGGACGCAAGCGTCCCACTGGCCCAGAGAGGTTAACAGAGATTTGGGCCTTGTCTTGACAAAGCAGTATGTCCTTCGCGTCGGACTCATTAAAGAAAAAAAATCTTTGTTCAGTTCGAGCTGTTCTGATGTCCAGAAGATCTTTTCGGTCATAAGAGATGGTAGTAGCAACACAATGTACAAAACGAGTGTTGTGTCTGTGACTATCATTAAATGTGAAGACTTATTTTATCAAATCAATTCTCTAGGTTTAATTATTACGTGATTAAACTAATCATTGTCTCTCTGCTGAAAACACTTGATCGTCCTGTAGAGTTCATCAGAGTCTCTGGTTAACTTTCCCATAAGTCACAATCTTTTGTGGTTGTCGGTGTTTAGAATGGATACTTCAGAGTACCATTCGGAAATGTTCTCATAGATAGATGCTTCGGCGGTTGTTGGTATTCTCGTTCTAGACTTACGTAATTTCTAGCTGCAGACTAGTAATTATACGTCTAAGATTTGCTCCTATTCTGTAGTGATCGATAGTCTGAGTTTAACCATTTCCAGCCGTGTAGCCAAACTACAGCTGTAGCTGTAGCCAGCTGTAGCCATTCCAATGTGGGAACTCCGTCCCGGTGTTCTCTGACTTCTTAACCATTCGAGACGTCCTGTTTACCGTGGGGTTTCTTTGGCATGAAATGTACATTTCGTCACGGGTGGTTTTATACACTTCAAAGAAAAGGGCGGTCCATGACGCCTAATGTGATGTCTGGGTTCATGGTGGTGTGGCCACTGACTAGTTAATCTTTACATGAAAATCCATACTCTCATTTAGAAGGTTAACATCACATTACATCTTTTCACAAATAGTTTCATGTTTAATCACGTTTCACAATATTTAGATGTAAACCTGACAGCTGGGAAATGTACACTTTAAGAGATACAGTTGTGTGTTTCCTGTCCTTCATGAGATCACAAAATGAAACGCACTCGTCATAACTGTCCCTTAAGCCAATCCAACATTCTCAAAAAACTATAAATATTGTTTAGTTGTCCCATTTTGGGGATTAGGAATTTTGAACAAAATAAGTTCTTTGTTCTGGTAGACTCTCTCAATACTGCATGGCAGTTTCTACCAGGTAGGTATTTACAACCTGTCGTAAAGTCATAAATCTATGTAGAGAGAGACTGGGGGGGGGGGCTATGATCCTCCCCGAGGGCACGTCCTGACATCAGAGTTACAAACAATGGGAAGAAAACTAAATATCACTGTTGGTTAGGAGCCCGTAAAACGGCAGCCACCCCGTTCGGCACCATTATCATCGTTATTAATTCTAATTCTGTGCATTTGTCTGTATACTTGTGTATGGTCACCTGTTTCCATGCTGCGTGTGTGTAGACATGGCCTTGCCCCCGAAATCTCTCCCTCCATACAGATGCCAGACAACAGACACCTCTCGTAGCACCACCCTGCTCTGGGGGACAGGGAAGTGGCTGGGGGCCCGCAGCAGGTCAGAGCTGCCCCGCGGTCGGGAGAAGTGGCCCTCCCTCACCCTGATAGGACCCTCAGTTAGCACCGTCACCAGGGGCTCACCGTCTCTGGGCTGAGGGTGAATTGATGAACATGGACACCAGAATAGGTTTAGTACTTCATGTCGCATAATTAAATTCCATGTGAACTACGAGTAAGTAGTATGGTGAGATGAGGGGGATGAAGATGAAATAGAGAAGAGAGACGCACAGGTATACCCATCCCGGGAGCCTCTAGGATGCAGAAGTCCTCGTTGTCCTCTGAACCCTCAGAGCCCTCCTCGGACATCATATCCGCCTGCACCTCAGTGGCTGTCGCCACCAGTCCGTCAAGCTCTGACCCCTCCCCGTCAATGACAACAGGCGTGGGGAGCTTGGGAGCCTCCCCGGGGAACAGGTAGACAGAGACAGGTGAGCCCCGCGGCACTGTGGGAGAACCTGGAAACACAAGGAAATATTCCACATATCCAGGAGTGATCACCATCCTCTATTTAATGTCTATTATATGTATATAGAGGACTGTAAGCCGCTCTGGGTAAGAGCATCTGCTAAATCAGTGTTTCCCAACTACAGTACCCCCAACAGAACACATTTTTGATGTAGCCACAGACAAACTCACCTGATTCAACTCATCGAGGGCTCGATGATTAGTTGAATCAGGTGTGCTTGTCCGGGGCGACATAAAAATTGTGCTCTGTTTTGGGTACTGGAGAACCGGAGTTGGGAAACACTGATCTAAATGACGAAAACGTAAAATGTTATATCTAGAGATGCTGAACTACACTGTCATTTAATAGCCCGTTTTACCCGAGTCCATATCTTCATCTGGATGGCTCCTCTCGGTGTCAATCAAAGCATCAAGGAGATCGCACTGGTTGATCTCAGCAGTCTCAGCTGGAGGGCAGGGTGGCAAGGAGGCGGGACTTTCTGACAACTAACACAACACGTAAACACAGACAACAGATCAGGGATGGACAACTCCAGTCCTCAGGGGTTGAGATTCAAATAATTAATTCTAAAACTGAAAATCACGATTAGTTGATTATTGGAGTCCGGTGTGTTTGCTGGGGCAAAAGTGTGACACTGATCAGGCCCTGGAGGACTGAAGTTGCCCATTACTGCAATAGAAAGTTTAAGCTAGTGGAGTTAGGCTCCTATTCTGCCACTCCACAGTTTCAATCTCTTCAGTTGTTCTCACACAACGTTTATCCGAACAAACATACAAAATCTGTTCCAGACCTTAAGGTAGTATATACTAGTCTACTGTATATAAACAGCACAGGAATTAAATCAACATTTATTGATCACATCTTTACTAATGCTGCAGAAATGTGCTTTAAAGCAGTATCCAGATCCATCGGATGTAGTGATCACAATATAGTAGCCATATCTAGGAAAACCAAAGTTCCAAAGGCTGGGCCTAATATAGTGTATAAGAGGTCATACAATAAGTTTTGTAGTGATTCATATGTTGTTGATGTAAAGAATATTTGCTGGTCTGTGGTGTGTAATGAAGAGCAACCAGACATTGCTTATCCCAGTTACTAATAAACATGCACCCATTATGAAAATGACTGTAAAAACTGTTAAATCCCTGTGGAATGAGGAATTGAAAAATTGTATGGTTGAGAGGGATGTGGAAAAAGGTATGGCAAATATTGCAAACGTACTGCAAATTGAGAAATCATGTCAATGAACTGAATTAAAAGAAGAAGAAACTACACTATGAAACAAAGATAAATGACAAAGAATGACAGTAAAAAGCTTCAGAGCACCTTCAATAAAATTTTGGGAAAAAATGAAAAGTCAGCTCCATCATTCATTGAATCAGATGGCTCATTCATCACAAAACCCACTTATTGCCAACTACTTTCATTCTTTTTCAATGGCAAGATTAGCAAACTTAGGGATAACATGCCAGCAACAAACCCTGACACTACACATCCAAGTATATCTGACCGAATTATGAAAAGACAAGAATTGTAATTTTGAATCCCATAAAGTGAGCATGGAAAAGGTGAAAAAATTGTCTATCAACAATGACAAGCCACCAGGGTCTGACAAATTGGATGGAGAATTACTGAGGATAATAGCGGATGATATTACTACTCCTATTTGCCATATCTTCAATTTAAGCCTACTAGAAAGTGTGTGCCCTCAGGCCTGGAGGGAAGCTAAAGTCATTCCTCTACCCAAGAATAGTAAAGCCCCCTTTACTGGCTCAAATTGCCGACCAATCAGCCTGTAACCAACCCTTAGTATACTTCTGGAAAAAATGTGTTTGACCCGATACAATGCTATTTTACAGTAAACAAATTGACAACATACTTTCAGCACACTTATAGGGAAGGACATTCAACAAACACAGCACTTACACAAATGACTGATGATTGGCTGAGAGAAATTGATGATCAAAAAATTGTGGGGGCTGTTTTGTTAGACTTCAGTGCGGCTTTAAACATTATCGGTCATAGTCTGCTGTTGGAAAAAGTAAAGCCAGTGTGTGTATTTATGTGGATGACTCAACACATCAGCTACTACAGCTACTGAAATGACTAACACTTAAAGTGCTGCAGTTAGTTTCAGAATGGGTGGCAAGGAATAAGTTAGACCTAAATATTTCAAAACACTAAAAGCATTGTATTTGGGACAAATCCTTCACTAAACCCTAAACCCCTGAAATAAATATTGTAATGAATAATGTGGAAATTGAACAAGTTGAGATGACTGCTTGGAATAACCCTGGATTGTAAACTGTCATGTTCAAAACATATTGATACAACAGTAGCTAGGATGGGGAGAAGTCTGTCCATAATAAAGTGATGCTCTGCCTTCTTAACAGCACTATCAATAAGGCAGGTCCTACAGGTCCTAGTTTTGTCTCACCTGGACTACTGTTCAGTCGTGTGGTCAGGTGCCACAAAGAGGGACTTAGGAAAGTGCAATTAACTCAGAACAGGGCAACGCGGCTGGGCCCTTGGATGTACACATAGAGCTAACATTAATAATATGCATGTCAATCTCTCCTGGCTCAAAGTGGAGGAGAGATTGACTTCATCACTACTTGTATTTATGAGAGGTATTGACATGTTGAATGCACCGAGCTGTCTGGGGGGGTGGGTGTTTAAATGACTAGCTCACAGCTCAGACACCCAGGTATACCCCACAAGACAGGCCACTGGAGATCTCTTCACAGTCCCCAAGTCCAGAACAGACTATGGGAGATGCACAGTACTACATAGAGCCATGACTACATGGAACTCTATTCCACATCAAGTAACTGATGCAAGAAGTAGAATCAGATTTAAAAAACAGCTAAAAATACACCTTATGGAACAGTGAGGACTGTGAAGTAACACAAACATAGGCACAAACATGCCTTCCCTGTGGCTCAGTTGGTAGAGCATGGTGTTTGCAACGCCAGGGTTGTGGGTTCGATTCCCACGGGGGGCCAGTACAAAAAAATAAATGACAAAAAAATTGCATGAAATGAAATGTATGCATTCACTACTGTAAGTCGCTCTGGATAAGAGCGTCTGCTAAATGACTAAAATGTAAAAATGCAAACATGCATACACACACACACACACGATAACAAACGCACTATACACACACGTATACATGGATTTTGTGTTGTAGATATGTGGTAGTGGAGTAGGGGCCTGAGGGCACACAGTATGTTGCGAAATCTGCAATGAATTCATTGTAATGTTTTAAAATTGTATAACTTCCTTAATTTTGCCAGATCCCAGGAAGAGTAGCTGCTGGTGGGGATCCATAATAAATACTAAATACTGGTCTGTCTGTCTTACCGGCAGCTTCTGTCCAGCGATCTCAGTGGGTGATGTGTGTAGGGGGGGTGGGTGCAGGTCTCCCTGGGAGACCAGGTACTGCAGCATGTTGACCAGGGCAGCACAGGAGTCAGCACAGGTGTGGAGGTGGACCACGTTGTTGGAGCAACGCAGCTCAAACAGAGGCTGGGACTGGGAGAGAGAGAGGAGGGGATTGGAGCAGGGGAGAAAGGAAGACAGTGTAGATTTGAGACCAACAGTCTCTTAAGTTCAAACACCCTGACAGATGTATAATCACACTAAATTGGCAGGCTAAGAACTTACCAGTTTCCCTGTATCACTGCCTTTCCATGTGGTAATGGCCAGCTCCAACAGATCAATGTCCAGAACACACACATAGTCTGAGGAGAGAGAGGGCGTTAGAGTTGAACACACACTCAGATGCAGATGTACACACACGGCACAGTTAATCGTGTGGCATACCTCGTCTCAGGTCTACAACATCACTTTCACATTTATCAGAGAGATACAGTGCAGAGTCATCCAGGATAAACCTGAGGTGAAAGGTGGCAGTGTCCACGATGATGTTACTCGACAGAGAGAAGGATTCTGCTGTGAACAACACCCTCAATGGAAGATACAAGGGCCTGAGAGACAGAGACACGAGAGAAGGGAAAAATCATGATGTTAATTTATTATCTGCCTTTGTCCACATATGTAGATCTGGTGTGTGTGTGTGTGTGTGTGTACCTGTAGTCCACGGCACAGGTGGCCAGGTGTGTGTGTAGGACGGTAATAACTGCAGGAGATGTGTAGCCCAGGATCGGGTCATCAATGACATCCAGAAAATCAACCAGCTGTCATGAAGAAACACAGCCTCACTAACCAAACACACCCCACGCAGTCAAATCATGATATGTGCCTGAAGCTTCTCTGCTTGGTAGGTATTAGGATCCCCCATTTCCCTCATACCTGTTCATGCCAGCTGTGATTGGTCTGTGCCATCTGATGTCGCATAGTGGCGCCATGGAGACGAAGGGCAACCAGGAACTCCTGTGAAACACACACAAACACAGAATTAAGTTAGTGATATTTCTTAAGCTTTCCACATCACAAGCACAGCTAACTTACAAGCGCAATCAAAAGGTGATATTCAAAGAAGAAATGAGAAGAAATGAATGTTACCTTGACGTTCCTCTGAGGGTCCAGGGTTATTTTGAAAGCCGTGGATAACATGTGGACCTCAGTCTCCCTGCCACTCACACTGCTCACCCCCACCTCTGTGGGGTAAATGGTAGGGTCCAGATGCCCTGGGGGAGTGAAGCTGGGCATTTCTAACCGCCTGGGGACGGGGGAGTCTTTCACTACAGCTGTGAGGGGGAGGAAAAGGGTTAGTGACCAGAAAGGAAAGAGGTAAGGGCTGTCAGTCATTTAGAAGAGATTAGCTCATGGCTAAAAACAATCTACATGAAAACACATGGATTGTCACACTACTACATGTGATTAGGAAGGTACTACCAGAGCTAAACCCTGATATCACAGAGTCATTCCACGCACCTTTGTGGTAAAGCTCCACCCTCCTGCTCTCCAAGCACAGGAAGCTGAGATGGGGGTTGTTCTGATGCTGCACCACGCTGAACATCTTTCCCCCTTCCAGGTCCAACATGAGCTCCCCGTGACACCCGTCCTCCTGACTTCCTGTCTCTCCCTGAAGGAGGCGAAACAGAAAACTCTTTATTTATCCGTCTTCCTTAGAAGAATCATAGTACACACATACATTCAATTTGTGTAATAATATCGTTCCTTTAGGCAGTTAAGGTCCAGTCAGGATGTGAGCCAGGAACAAAAATCTCTCCAGTCTATATACCTAGCTAACCATTGTAAGATGCAGCTGGTTCATTATTTGCTCACCTTGCTGTCCGTCATGGCTTGGAGGCGGCCCTTCCCTATGACGACGGTGAGGGAGAGCAAGCTGAGGTCGTGGTTAGGGCGGGGCTCCGACGGCCCACATCTGGCTGATACACTGGCTGTGTAGAACTGAGCATCTTCCTCCTCTGAGTCCGAGTCTGAGAGACCAGAAACGTCACAGTTATAGAACTGTGCAACAACATATTTCAGATGGTCTACAGGGGTGCTGACTAAAGAGTTGCTCAACACATACCACTTGGCAAGCCATTTTAAAATCAGAGCTTTAAATAGACCAAACGACATTAACAAGTTGCTACACAGAGATTACCCAATTCTGTCTGACCAGTTTGAAGTGGTTTACAAGTCTCAGTATGGGGGTCTCACCTAGTTTGAAGGCAGACTTGCAAAGATGGAAATAGTCATTGTCTTGGCGACGGTGTTGGGGGCTGTGGTTGCTCTTAGGGTCTGAGGGGGGAGGGGCTTCCCACATCAACAGGTCATTATTGATCCTACAGGGATGGAAAGGGACAGTGGAGGACGAAGGGAAAGGACAGAAAAAAAGAGATGTAAAATGGTGTAAACAAATAAGCAAACCAGCAGAAAGAGAGAGAGACAGACCTGTTGTAGACACTCTGGAAGGCCTGTTTGCTGGGCAGGAAGATGTAGGCCAGGGGCAGAGAGACGTCTACTACACACTGAGACACACACTGAGACTGGAAGTGTTGCATCTCCTCTGGGTCTGCTGGGATCACCATCTGAGAGGAGGAGAGAGGGGCAATGAGGAAAGGTTAGACTAAAACTTTCAGGAAGTGGGTCAAATAAAAACAACATCTTAAGGAAGTGATTATGTGTGAGAGAGGGACGGCCAGGGGTGAAGAGGGACGGCCAGGGGTGAGAGAGGGACGGCCAGGGGTGAGAGAGGGACGGCCAGGGGTGAGAGAGGGACGGCCAGGGGTGAGAGAGAGGAGTCTAGGTGTTTGTGATGGGATGGTGCGGTACCTCCTCAGTCTCGAACATGGTGCGGTTGGAGGAGAAGGGAGAGCTGGTCTTCTCTCGGAGTTCACAGGGGTTCTCAAACGACATGGACCCCAGGTCCCTCATCAGACCCACCCCTAACCCCCCTAACCCAGACCCCAGAGCCTCTCCTCCACTCACACGCACTGACAGCCTGGAGAGATAGAAGAAAGAGACAGAGATGTAAACTATACAGTAGGTTCATGTGCAACGTTGACTTCTGAAACACATTAAATCTACACAGCCAAGTGACACAGCAAGGGAAACAAACTCCCCTGAAATACATGTTCCAGAAACACACTCACCTGGCCATGGAGTCTTGACTCTTCTTGACTCTGATACAGGGGAAGGAGCCTCCCTCCCAGCCCTCATACGTTCCTGAGAGAGACAATGAACAAACGATTGCTCAAAATGTGAGTGTTACTGTTTGTGTGTATATTTCACTGTGTGTGTGTGTGTTCCTCACCGTGCATGTCACTGAAGCTGGCCTCCAGTAGCTGTGTGAGGGAGCCATGGGAGGGGCCAGGGGGTGCATGGGGATCCGGCTGTAGGTCAGGGCCCTCCTGGGAGCGGATATCCAGGTCACACAGCTCCAGCACCAGGTTCTCTTGCCGCACGGCCCTCTGGGAAGGCGGGCGTCGGAGGGGGTACGGCCGGAGGTCCGGGATGGGGAAGCGGAGCTTGAGGATGGCGTGGGGCGAGAGGAGGGAGAGAGAGGAGTGCAGCTCACTGCTCTGGGTCTGAGAGACGGATGGGAGAGGAGAATGTTCAAAGATAACCAAACAATCGAAAACATAAAGCAAACCTGAAATTTTACTTCAATTGTGAGGCAGGCATATCAAAAACATTATCAAATGGCGCCTCTTAGTGGCTGATGGCTTGCTAAGTGTTTACCTGTGTGTGGACGGGTCCTCCTCCTGTCTGTGTGGGACAGTGGCTGATGGCTTGCTAAGTGTTTACCTGTGTGTGGACGGGTCCTCCTCCTGTCTGTGTGGGACAGTGGCTGACGGCTTGCTAAGTGTTTACCTGTGTGTGGACGGGTCCTCCTCCTGTCTGTGTGGGACAGTGGCTGATGGCTTGCTAAGTGTTTACCTGTGTGTGGACGGGTCCTCCTCCTGTCTGTGTGGGACAGTGGCTGATGGCTTGCTAAGTGTTTACCTGTGTGTGGACGGGTCCTCCTCCTGTCTGTGTGGGACAGTGGCTGCAGGCTCTGCTCAGAGGCTCCAGTCGACTCAGTACGTCCAGGTCCAACTCAGCACTCAGCTCTCCCAACTCTACCCTCACTACACTGTCTCTACGCAGCACACGCTGCCTACCCTGCAATACAGAGACATTGACATATCAGGAGGAGGGGGTAGCAGGTTAACAGAGGAGACTAAAACAGACTGAATCAATGACATATTAGCTTTTGAACATGTTCCTGGTTTACCTTGCACAGGTGTTTCTCTGTGAGCCTGTAGTGTAGCTGTGCACAGGGTCTGGCTGTAGCTCCCACTGTGAACATCCCAGCACGCTGAAAGTGGAGCAACTAGAGAAGGAGGGAAGAGTTATATCCTGGGCAATGCTAGCCCCTGCTGCAGCACACAGTATTATGTGGAATATTGTGTTGAAGCCCTCAGATCATCTCAAATAACAGCCCCTTTCCTACCTCAGTGTATTGGGGCTTTCCTGGCTTCCAGAGACACTCAAGCAGCTCTAGCCTACTGAAGGACAGGTCAGAAGTCACAGCACGAGAGTGGCGACCTGCACTGCGCATCTCACACGCCACCTGTACCGCTGCTCCAGTCATCCTGACAGAGAGAGAAGGGGACAGAGATGGAGAGCGAGAAAAGGGGACAGAGATGGAGAGCGAGATAGAGAGAGAGCAAAAGAAGGATTATTTATTGATATGTAGGGCAAGTCTGTTGATTTATCTGAGTGGTGGCCAACGTTGAAGAGGCTATTGTGTGTTTGTACCTGAGGTGTGAGTGGGGGCAGGCTTTAGCGAAGCTAGCTCTGAGGTGGTGAAAGTCTCTCTCGCTGAACATGCTGTCTTTGAAGAAGGCCAGCTCCCGGAAGAACACCTGAGACACCTGGGCTAATGAGGAAGCTGTGTCCAGCCCGGGGGGCGGGTCCTGCTCCAATAGGGTTAGGGTGAGCCCGCCAAGCGAGAGGCGGAGCAACACCTCTGGCTTCAGTGGCTCTGATTGGCTACTTCGCCCTAGAGGAGGAGGAGTTAATAAGATAAGTTGTGTAGTTTTTGTTATCTGTGAAATGTGTAAAAGACAGTGTGCGTGTTACCTGGTATTTTGCTATACTGTGGCAGGCTGGATAGTGATCCTGGTACAGGATAACGCCTGGGACCCTGTGGTGGACCCTGTGGTAGGCCCTGGGCGTAGCTAGCCTGGCTGTGTGTAGACGACGCCATGCTGTCGGAGAGGGAGCGCGCAGACGTCACACTGCTAGTCATACCAGGACCCATGGAGAAGAACATATCTGAGAGAGAGAGAGAGAATGAGAGGGAAGAGAAAGAGAGCAAGACACCGAGACAGCAAGTGAGTAAACACAGAGAGAATGAGCACTATGCTTCACATGTCTAGTTCAACCAAGCTCTCACAGAACATTATGCAGCAGCAGACTACTGTACACGTGTCCTGCAGAATGTGTGTCACCACAAAGCTAATAAGACCCGTCACCTCAACCTTCACTAGCCTCCATATTGCATTCCAACTCTTTAGCTGCCCTCCACTACTCCACGTACCCCCGTTCTCCAGACCGGTGAGGTAGGGCTCCATGTCGGGCTCTTCATCCCAGTCCGGATCTCTATCTCCGGGGCTGGAGCTCAACTGTTTGCTCAAGTCCTCCTCTATCAGACGCAGGTCCTCAGAGTCCAGGGGACGGCTGTGAACCCCAGCACCACTGGGCTTAGGTTCTGGTAGGATAGACAGGGAGGCAATCATACAGGGTCAGCAGTACACAGTGTGGATGAAGATGTGCATGGTTAAAAGACACTGAAATGTGGATCCAAACAAAGTGTGTTCAGGTAATTGAGTTTTGTTCCACTGTCACTGACATGAGGATGTGGAACTAAGACATGTGGAATGCAGGTGGGGAGAAACAGGTAACCAGTTTCCTTACTCACCTGTGTCGATGCAGAGGGCAGACAGAAGGTCGGTCAGGTGAGTGATCTGGTCTGGGGAGAGCAGCAGGTGGAGGCATCCCACCTTCCCATCCAGCTCCAACTGAAAGATATGGAGAGACAAGTGGCTGTAATAACAGTGACAGAACAAAAGGACAAAAACAAAACAGAGGTTCTTAAAAACTTAAGTGAACACAGGAAGGAACTGAACAAATCCACTGAAACACACACACCTTAGGTCCAGGCAGCATGTCGTTCTGTTTGATCTTGACCGTGGTCTCCATGAAGCCAGAGCAGCTGCCGATGAGGAGGGGCTGCTGGGCGGCTGGAGGGTCATCTTCCTCCTCCTCCTGACCACCTTCCTCCTCCTCACCACCTTCCTCCTCCTCCTCCTCACCACCTTCCTCCTCCTCACCACCCTCCTCCTCCTCACCACCCTCCTCCTCCTCTTCGCTGGCTGAGGCTGAGCCAGGGGTGTCTGCTCTTAAAGGACCCTGTGAAGGAGAGGATGATTACCATGGTTAATTGCTTAACCTCTCTTGGGTAGGGGGCAGTATTTTCACGGCCGGACGAAAAACGTACCCAAATTAAACGGCCTACTACTCGGGCCCAGGAACTAGAATATGCATATTATTAGTAGATTTGGATAGAAAACACTCTGCAGTTTCTAAAACTGTTTGAATGTTGTCTGTGAGTATAACAGAACTCATATGGCAGGCAAAAACCTGAGAAAAATCTAACCAGGAAGTGGGAAATCTGGTGCTTGTAGTCCTTTCAAGTCATTGCCTATCCAACACACAGTGACTTAGGGTTCATTTTGCACTCACTAGATGTCAACAGTCTTTAGAAAGTTGTTTGAGGCGTCTATGGTGAACAGAGAGCGAACAGAGGAAGTGGAAGTTGTTGACTCAGGAAAGCACATGAGTTCATTGGCGCGCGTTGACGTGCGGGGTAGCTGTGTTCCAAAACATTTTTCAAGACATTGGAATCGTCCAGTTGGAATATTATTGAAGTTCTAAGTTAAAAAGGCCCTAAAGATTGATGCTATACAACGTTTGACATGTTTGAACGAACGTAAATAGAACTTTCTTTTACTTTTTGTCGTGACATTTTGGCCGCGCTTCCTACACTTGGAGTAGCTTATTGAATGCGCAAACAACAAGGAGCTATTTGGACATAAATTATGGACTTTATCGAACAAAACAACATTTATTGTGGACCTGGGATTCCTGGAAGTGCCTTCTGATGAAGATCAAAGGTAAGTGAATATTTCTAATGCTATTTATGATTTTAGATGACTCCAAAATGGCGGGTATCTGTATTGCTTGATGTCTTTTTCTGAGCGCAGTACTCAGATTATTGCAAAGAGTGCTTTCCCCGTGAAGCTTTTTTTAAATCTGTCACAGCGGTGGCATAAAGGAGATATTCAAAGAATTATAGATGAACAACAGTTTAATATTTTATCAATGTTTATGATGAGTATTTTTGTAAATTGTTGTGCTGATTCACCGGCAGTATTGGAGGCAAAGTATTTTCTGAACATCCCGCGGCAATGTAAAATGCTGTTTTTGGATATAAATATGAACTTGATCGAACAAAAAATGCATGTATTGTGTAACATGATGTCCTAGGAGTGTCATCTGATGAAGATCGTCAAAAGGTTAGTGGATAATTTTAGCTGGTTTTCTGGTTTTTGTGACGCCTGTCCTTGCTAGGAAAATGTCTGTGTGGTTTTTCTTGTGTTGGAACTGTCCTAACATAATCTAACTTTATGCTTTCGCCGTAAAGCCTTTTTGAAATCGGACAATGTGGTTACATTAAGGAGACATGTATCTTTAAAATGGTGTAAAATAGTCGTATGTTTGAGAACTTTGAATTATGACATTTTGTGGTTTTGAATTTGGCGCTCTGATTTTTCACTGGCTGTTGAATAGTGTGAACCGTGGGTGGGTCGCTCCCCAAGAGAGGTTAAAGGACCCTGTGAAGGAGAGGAACATTACCAGCACTACTGGTTGGTAGACTGTCAGCCAGCCACTAGGGGGAGTGTGAGAGGAAATATGAGTTTGTGTGAATATCTATAAGTGGATATTTAGTCTCTAAAAGATGTGTGTGTGTGTGTGTGTGTTATATTGGGATCAAACTTGAGTATATGCATGTGAGTGTGTGTACATGAGGGAGTTTATAAGTGCCGTGGTCAATGTAAAACTGTGTGTGTTACCTGGGGCCCTCCGGTGGTCTCGTACAGCAGTTGAACAGAGCTGAGCTGGAGGATCTTGTGCAGGAAGGCAGGCGGCTGGTGGATGTCTACAGGCACCGTCTGGTTGGGATCCCTCACCGCCTCGTCACAGTACTCCAGCCTGCAGCACACCACACAGCCACCGGGGGCAGAGCACTCAGCACAATAACGCTATATTACCTTCAACCTCAGCCAAAACACCCACCACACACACAAGCTCTACTAAAGATAGTGAAGCTTCTCCGAGATTCAGATGTTCTCTTTGGATCTACAGACAAATCTTGAGACAGATTGGCATTGCAGGTTTTCCTGAAGTGTTTCCTCATCTCCTGCCCTTCCTGACTTCTAAATTGGTCAGGTGGACAGACCAACACAGGCAGTGTGAGAATGTCAGTGTGGTGAGAACCAACATACCGTTTGATGTGCACCTCTAAGGCAATGCCCGTCTCCATGTCCAGGGGATGGTGCTCGATTCGGACGATGGTGTCCAGGAGAGTGACTTTGATCCGACGCAGGACTGCAACATAACACAAACAAGGACATCCGTTATCACTAAGCATATTGGTCACAAAGATACCAGAAGGGACACCAGTGATATGATATCAGTCCTTGTCTCACAAGCTTGGAATTGACAGTACATGACTGACTCCACAGTTTGAAAATTAGAGAAAAAGTTGTTATCTTCAGAAGAAGGCTCTAAACAATCATTGGGGACAGTACAGGAAAAACAATGACAACTTTAAAATAGTCACTGCCCACCCACCCACCCACCTACCCGAACAAACAAGGCCTACCCAGTGACTCACCTGTCTCAATAGTTTGTGCAAACATCTCCAGGCCCTCCAGTGGAGCGGGCGGCTCCTCTGACGCCTCAGGGGGATCCTTTAGACACTCCTGGGCCAGTTGCATGCTGGAGGTCATGCATGTGGACCAGCCCTGGGAGTCCAACCCCCCACCTACAATTAAAAAAAAACAAGGCATGATTCAGCAGGCTCTGAGAAATGTTGAGCATGGGATAGTGTAACATGTCTTCTCTTGAGCTCAGACATTTACAACAAAGAGGTAGCTAGTACTAGACCTTACTGTATTTGTCTTTGTTGACAATAACATTCTAAAAGGTAGCTAATCAATGGTTACCACAACTTCCTTCCTGAACCTGACAGGCCTGCGGCAGTGACAGGAACAGGAGCTGAAACAATAACACGGTAACAACAAAGATCTCATTAGTCAGGCAGACTGGCTGTCAGGCTGAGACTTACTGCTCCTGTACTTGGGTCTGCATGTTATCTGAAGGCCTGAGATGACGAGGGTGCAGTGGTCGGTGACAAGAGCTGACCAGGGAATTGTCACCTCTATGCTGCTCACAAACCCATCCACAATCTCAAATGGAGCCCCAAGAGACTCCAAGAGTTCGTTGACCGCCTGGGGGAGAGGGTGTGATGAGAAATTATGACATGAGTGGAAGATGATGTTGGAAAAACAAACATTGTGTCCTACAATAAACAGCTGGTGGAAATGGCTTAGGGCAATGGGTTTGTCTGTTCTGCTGATAGAAAGTGAGTGCGTTTGCAAGACCTAAGTATAACTTGGTCATATATATTTCAACTGAACTGCAGCGACACTGGATGAGGTGAGTTATTTTCCAATTAGATGCTGACAAAAATATCTCGGAACGGCTGTTCCTTGAACTCACGAGAAGCGAGGATATGACGTTGATTGTTGTTATGTTCAGGTCTTGAAATTGCGAAATAAGTTAGTTGAGGGTCGGGGTGCATGGGAACACACAAAAGCGACCAGTTGTTCCGACAGTTAAACGGCCTTACTACTTTCACTAACTTACCCAAACGTCGATGTTGATTTCTTTGATGACACCACTACCATTGTACAGGTCCAAACTTAACTGTTCCAAACTCAGTCGTTCTTGCAAGAAGTGACCGAGGTAATGCTGTAAGAGGTACCGACAGGCCCGCTTCTTGATTGAGCCTGACCAGGGGAAAAGCCAGCGAGACATAGGGCCAGCAAGTTCAGGGTGAGGGAGCGAAGAGATGGAGGAAAACGAATGCGAAAACAGTCCTCTGGCAACTGCATAACAAAGAAAGCAAAGTGTACTAACGAAGAACGAGCTACATGGCTAGCTAGAAAGCTAGAAGGGGCTAAAGGAAAGCCGTCTCTCGGAAATCCTTTGTGTCAGGACCGATGAGTCCAACGTCGTTTTACAGAACGTTCAACTCGTCTTTGGTTGTTCCAGTTAATCTTTTAGCTGGATTTCTGTCGAAACTGGGCGACAGATCTTCTTGCATATCTCCCGTTTCTCAGGGTTGTTTATTGTTTTCATACTTGAACTGAATGTATGGTGGGGACGGCGTTGCGTCATCAGTCGCAAAAGCCGTAAAGTAGATTGATGTACGCCATCTTTAGAAGGTCAAAACAAAACGGTGTGCGCGTTCCTCTTGTATACCTCTGCCCAGGCGTTGCTGATACATGCCAGATCTTACAACGCCTGAATAGTTATTTTACGTATTAGCTGACCACAACAGCAATTGGTTGATGCATGATGCAACGTTTGAGCGGCTGAACGCGACCGGTATCTGTACGTGTGGTACTACTGTCATCCAGTGATAGTCATAATTTTGCTGTGGAATACAATTTATTTTCAGAGAGTGTGTGAATTTGATACATTTTCATAAACAATCTTGAAAACAGGTTGAAAACAAATTCAAAACCAATTGCTTTTTCTTTTACTGTATTACAATGAAAACATGACTTTAAACTAAGGTTACAATAACCAAGATTTTATCATAACATCAGTCATCAAGTCAAACAACCTTGACACTGTTACTAAAACAATGGAGCAGAAAGTCAATGTTGTGGACATTATCTTTCTACTTCAGTAAAACAAAGAATAAAGGATAAAACCAAAACCCATAAAATATATACATTTCTATTCTTGTCCAATTCTTAACAGAAAATCTAATGTTCACTATCAACAGCATGTATTCTTCCAACTTCACTTTATAAAAGCGACATCTGGAATCTTGCCTTCAATCTGAGGGAGACGGAGGGGAGAAAAACAACATTTAGTTGGACAAAGTGAAAAACTCAGAATATGCAACTTTTATTAGACAGTTTATTCATGATACTTTACTTTTAATTGTGTGAAGATCTGTGCAGCTTTGTTGAAATCCCACTCATTGTCCTGAAGACACCTGAGACAGAGAGAACGTCACAGTGAATGTTTGGCCCAGAGTCGTCCGGGTTAGGGAGGGTTTGGCCGGCAGGGATATCCTTGTCTCATCGCGCACTAGCGACTCCTGTGGAGGGCCGGGCGCAGTGCACGCTGACCAGGTTGCCAGGTGTACGGTGTTTCGTCCACCACATTGGTGCGGCTGGCTTCCGGGTTGGATGTGCATTGTGTCAAGAAGCAGTGCGGCTTGGTTGGGTTGTGTTTCGGAGGACGCATGGCAGTTGCAGCGATGAGACAAGACTGTAACTACTACCAGTTGGATACCAAGAAATTGGGGAGAAAAAGGGTTTAACAAATCCCCAAAATAAATGTATTGACCCTCTGTCAAACAAGCACACACAGGGTGTGTTCGAGCAGTAATAACGCTAATGCAGCTGACAGTAGAGGACGATGGGGGAGGTGCATCTATGACAGCCAAAAGTCGGACACTGTTGTGGTTTACCTACAGCAAGGCTCTGTGCAACATTTTGCCATTTTTTATAAAAGCTTATCTTTGTAATGTCAAAATAAACATGTCTCCAATTTTCAACCCGTGATACAATTGAGACATGGATTGTGTATGTGTACCATTCAAAGGGTGAAGGGGCAAGACAAAATACTTAAGTGACTTTGAGGTATGGTAGTAGGTGCCAGGCGTGTGTCAAGAACTACAACGCTGCTGGGTTTTTCACTCAACATTTTCCCGTATGTATCAAGAAATGGTCCACCACCCAAAAAACATCCAGCCAACTTGATACAACTGTGGGAAGCATTCGAGTCAACATGGGCCAGCACACCTTGTAGAGTCCATGCCGCAATGAATTGAGGCTGTTCCTAATGTTTCGTACACTCAGTGTATTCATAGGTTGCAACTCCGTCACGTCATGCCATTGTTATGAATGTTCTCAAGCCGCCCTCTATCGGCGGCGCCATAGTGGTGCCCTAAAGTGGTGATAAGCCCAGTCATTCTGGACGGAGGCTAACTACTGTTGTCTAAATTACACTATAGTGCCTGGAAATACAATGACATTGCTAAAGTTGTGAAATATTTGGTAGGAAACAACTTTGCCAGGATTATGTCATCAAATTTACTTTAGACAGATGGCAATGTTGTCATTAGCTAGCAAATTTCGTCAAAAATAGCTAGCAGTGCTAACGTTAGCTAGTTAAGATCCAGTGGCCTCCCCTCAATCTTAGCGAACGTTATAGCACAGATAGAACAATGAGACATATTTCACTGGATGTATAAATGTGAAGCATCCACTTGGCGTTTCCACTCACTACCAAATATGGTAGAGAGATGAAGCCCGCTGGCGGGCAATGGAACGAGATAGATTTTGGCCGACATTCGGCAAATTTTCTCATGTATGAAACATTTGATCTCAATACAGTTTTCTGTTCCCCAAACTCAAATCTGTTATGAACAGAGTGGACTAAAGTTTGTAGACTTGACCCTTTGCAAAACATTTTTTTTTAATTGCGTTGTTTAGGAGTGCAAAGGTGAATTGAGTTACTGCACACGCACACTTCAGAGTAGGCGTTCCCTGTTACTTCCGGCGCCGACAGAGATGGCCGCCTCGCTTCGCGTTCCTAGGAAACTATGCAGTATTTTTCTTTTTTATGTGTTATTTCTTACAATGTTACCCCAGGTAATCTTAGGTTTTACTACATACAGTCGGGAGGAACTATTGGATATAAGAGCAACGTCAGCTCACCAACATTACGACCAGGAATACGACTTTCCCGAAGCGGATCCTCTGTTTGGTCCACCACCCAGGACAATGGATCGGATCCCAGCCGGCGAGCCAAAACAACGGCGCCGCAGAAGAAGTGGCAGACGGAGCGGTCTTCTGGTCAGGCTCCGTAGACGGGCACATCGCGCACCGCTCCCAAGCATACTAGTCGCCAATGTCCAGTCTCTTGACAACAAGGTAGACGAAATCCAAGCAAGGGTAGCATTCCAGAGAGACATCAGAGACTGTAACGTTCTTTATTTCAAGGAAACATGGCTCACTCGAGACACGCTAGCTGAGTCGGTACAGCCACCTGGTTTCTTCACGCATCGCGCCGACAGAAACAAGCATCTCTCTGGTAAGAAGAAGGGTGGGGGTGTATGCCTTATGATTAACGAGACGTGGTGTGATCATAACAATATACAGGAACTCAAGTCCTTTTGTTCACCTGACTTAGAATTCCTCACTATCAAATGCCAACCGCATTATCTACCAAGAGAATTCTCTTCGATCATAATCAGTCGTGTATATCCCCCCCAAGCAGACACATTGACGGCCCTGAAAGAACTTCAATGGACGTGTAAACTGCTAAACGTGTTAACCCTCGCAAGGCTGCAGGCGCAGACAGCATCCCCGGCCGTGTCCTCAGAGCATGCGCAGACCAGCTGGCTGGTGTGTTTACAGACATAGTCAATCAATCCTTATCCCAGTCTGCTGTCCCCACATGCTTCAAGAGGGCCACCATTGTTCCTGTTCCCAAGAAAGCTAAGGTAACTGAGCTAAATGACTACCGCCCTGTAGCACTCACTTCCGTCATCATTAAGTGCTTTGAGAGACTAGTCAAGGACCATATCACCTCCACCCTACCTGACACCCTAGACCCACTCCAATTTACTTACCGCCACAATAGGTCCACAGATGACGCAATCGCCATCACACTGCCCTAACCCATCTGGACAAGAGGAATACCTATGTAAGAATGCTGTTCATCGATTACAGATCAGTATTTAACACCATAGTACCCTCCATTAAGCTCGAGACCCCTGTGCAACTGGGTCCTGGACTTCCTGACGGGCCGCCCCCAGGTGGTGAGGGTAGGTAACAACATCTCCACCCCGCTGATCCTCAACACTGGGTCCCCACAAGGGTGCGTTCTCAGCCCTCTACTGTACTCCCTGTTCACTCATGACTGCGTGGCCATGCACGCCTCCAACTCAATCATCAAGTTTGCAGACGACACTACAAAGGAGATGATCGTGGACTTCAGGAAACAGCAGAGGGAGCAGCCCCCTATCTACATTGACGGGACAGTAGTGGAGAGGGTGGAGAGTTAAGTTCCTCGGCGTACACATCACGGACAAACTGAAATGGTCCACCCACACAGACAGCGTGGTGAAGAACCTCAGGAGGCTGTATCACCGCCTGGTACGGCAGCTGCTCCGCCCATAACCGGAAGGCTCTCCAGAGGGTAGTGAGGTCTGCACAACGCATCACCGGGTGCAAACTACCTGCCCTCCAGCACACCTACACCACCCGATGTCACAGGAAGGCCAAAAAGATCATCAAGGACAACAACCACCCGAGCCACTGCCTGTTCACCCCGCTATCATCCAGAAGGTGAGGTCAGTACAGGTGCATCAAAGCGGGGACCGAGAGACTGAAAAACAGCTTCTATCTCAAGGCCATCAGACTGTTAAACAGCCATCACTAACATTGAGTGGCTGCTGCCAACATACTGACTCAACTCCACCCACTTTAATAATGGTAAAATTGATGTAATCAATTTATCACTAGCCACTTTATATTATATAATGTTTACTTACCCTACATTACTCATCTCTTATGGTATAGCGTACAGTGTATATACATCTACTGCATCTTGCCATCTGATGTAATTAAATGTATCACTAGCCACTTTAAACAATGCCACTTTATATAATGTTCTCATACCCTACATTGCTCATCTCATATGTATATACTGTACGCTATACCATCTACTGCATCTTGCCATCTTGATGTAATGTATCACTAGCCACTTTAAACAATGTCACTTCATATAATGTTTTCATACCCTGCATTGCTCATCTCATATGTATATACTGTACTCTATACCATCTACTGCATCTTGCCTATGCCGTTCGGCCATCACTCATTTATATATTTTTATGTACATATTCGTATTAATTCCTTTACACTTGTGTGTATCAGGTAGTTGTTGTGAAATTGTTAGGTTATATTACTTGTTAGATATTACTGCATGGTCGGAACTGGAAGCACAAGCATTTCACTACACTAGCATTAACACCTGCTAACCATGTGTATGTGACAAATACATTTGATTTGATGAAAATATGCAGATGATGCTAGAATGTGCCAATATGATCTTGCTAGCTCGTTCTTGGCCCTGCCCCCTCCTTGCTTGTTCTGCCCACTATGGCTCATTTGTTCCCATTGGAAAAGACAGACTGTGGTTTATCTTGGATTAGTTATAAAAATCTTTGTGCATCTAAAGTCATTCTGGTGAAATCAAAATGATGACAAAAGGTTTTCCTACTAATTGTTTGCCTCCTTTCGAATGTCATTGTATTTCCAAGTCACTGTAATGCACTTTGGATAATCTCCATCAGCGCTCATTGACGATGCGTTGAGTAGAATGCTCAGTCAGGCATCAGTTCAAAACAAACATTCAAAACAATAGTGACAACATGCAACCCATGAATAGGGAGTAGAAAATACCATGCAGAAGTACAAGTTAATTGAGGTAGCTATGTACTGTACATATAGGTAGGGGTCAAGTGACTAGGCAACAGGATAGACAAGACAGTAACAGAAGCGTATGTGTGTGTGGCGTCAGTATGAATGTATGTGGGCGTATGTAGTGTGTATGTTGGAGTGTCAGTCTAAGTATATAAGAGTGTGGGTAGAGTCAGTTTAAGAGAGGGTAAATGCAAGTAGTCCGAGTAGACATTTGATTAGCTAATTAGCAGTCTTGCTTTGAAGTTTCATGGCTTGGGGGTAAAATGTGCTTAGGGTTGTTCACCGCTTGCTGTGTGGTAGCAAAGAGAACAGTCTGTGGCTGGAGTCAGATTTTTTTGGGGCCTTCTTGACACCGCCTGGTATAGAGGTCCTGGAACGGCAGGGAGTGATGTACTGGGCCGTACGCACTACCCACTGTAACTCTGTAGATGCTAAGAGGCTGACTACACCGCTCGCGTCGCGTGCGCGTTGCAAAATCAATTTTGAAATCTATTTTATTCAATTATTGCACCCACCCTGCTTGCGCGCCAACGAGCGTCTGCGTTGCCAAGGGCCAAAATAGAAGTCAGTTCTATTTCTGACACAGATTGAGCTGCAAGTCCTGCCTCCCATCTCCTCATTGGTTTATAGAAGCAGGTACCCACGTGCCATCTCCTCATTGGTTATACCCATGTGGGTTACTGAAAGACGAATGAGGTCAGTGACGGCAATGCACCTCATTTATGAAAATTGCCAATCGCAATATAAAGTCAAGAGAAGAAAAAGCCTAGGAGAGATGACTAGAAACAATTCGGTTGACCGTTTTATGTGTAGATTAATTGTCGGTGTAGAGGACCTTGTGCATTTCAGGTAAAATAACAACTCAATGTTTATATCCCAGGACAAATTAGCTAGCAACAGCAAGCTAGCTAAATAGGACAAATTAACTAGCAAGTGGAAACTAGCTAGCTAAATTGCCATACATGTTTAATGCTTTTCGACCTGTCCCCAAATTAATATAATTGGTTCAGAGTTTGTTTGATATTTTAACCTGCGTGTCGTGATCGCGTTTGGTGTGGGGGGACAAAATACATTTATGCACGATGGCGCACATGCGCAGCCGGTTTCGGTTCCGTGTAAGCGTTGCCATACCAAGCGGTGATGCAGCCAGTCAAGATGCTCTCAATGTTGCAGCTGTATACCTTTGAGGATCCGAGGGCCCATGCCAAATCTTTTCAGCCTCCTGAGGGAGAAGAGGCATTGTTGTGCCCTCTAAGACAACTGTGTTGGTGTGTGTTTGGACTAGGGATGCACAATATAAATCGGTGAACATATCGGCCGATATTAGCTAAAAATGCCAACATCAATATCAGCCAATGTCTAGTTTAACACCCGATGTGCAAAACTGATGTCAAAGCTGACGTGCATACCTATATAACAAAGGTGCATGACGTATTATGTGTAAGGATTAGGCACAATCGTTGATTTTGCTTATGTCATTGACAGTGATGCAAATGAATACAAATAGTAGAATTATGCCATACTTTTATTTTGAAGGCTAACCGCAAAGTCCACTATTGAGGCTAATCCTTATTGTGGCTAGCTTCACATAGATGGGTCCGACCACCATTAATCAAATAAGAACTGTCATATAAATTAGGGTTATTTTAGATGATGACACCTAGCTATATAGTTAGCAAGCTAGTTTTTTTTTAATGACCAGTACTGTAGGTGCGCAAGACAACTTTACCAGCGTCATAGCATATGCGTCAATGACTCGTTGTGACATATGAAATACGAGTGAGTGTAATCAATGTGTAATAACTACGTAAAAAATGTGACGTGTAGTCATATTCAGGTCCTGATTGGTCAAAAAGCTTATTTGACACGTCAAATTGTGTTATTTGATACGTCAAAGTGTTAAATAGTATATTTTTTGACACGCAAAGACCCAAACGGCGTCCCATAGAAATCCTGGTTAAGAATGAAACGACTGAACAAATGAACAACGAAACAGCACAGCAAGTAAGTGAAAGAAATAGGTTTGATTATGTTTTACTGGTAATGGGGACATGTGTAAACGCCAACAAAATAACTTTTGGTCAATGTGGTATGTGTGTGTAACCTTTATTTAACTAGGCAAGTCAGTTAAGAACAAATTATTTTTTACAATGACGGCCTACCTCCTGCCAAACACGGACTACGCTGGGCCAATTGTGCACCGCCCTGTGGGACTCCCAATCACGGCCGGATGTGATACAGCCTGGATTCGAACCAGGGACTGTAGTGACACCTCTTGCACGGAGATGCAGTGCCTTAGACCGCTGCGTCCATGTGTGTGTGTTAACTATTTAGCTGTACTAGAATACTTAAAATGACGCAAAAATTTTAAATATTGGTTATCGGTATCATTTTTTGGGGCAAGGAAAATATTGGATATCGGTATCGGCCAAAAATGTCATATCAGTGCATCACTAGTTTGGACCATGATAGAGCTTTAGTGATGTGGACACAGAGGAACTTGAAGTGCTCAAACCGCTCCACTACAGCCCCGTCACGTGCTCGGCCCTCCTTATCCTGTAGTCTGCGATCAGCTCCTTTGTTTTACTGCCGTTGAGGGAGAGGTTGTTGTCCTGCCACCACACTGCCAGCTCACTGACCTCCTCCCTATAGGCTGTCTCATCGTCGTCGCCGATCAGGCCTTAATGATGGTGTTGGAGTCGTGCGTGGGTGAATAGAGAGTACAAGAGGGGACACAGCACGCACCCCTGAGGGGCCCCCGTGTTGAGGATCAGCGTGGCGGATGTGTTGCTGCCTACACTCACCACCTTGGAGCGGCCTGTCAGGAAGTCCAGGATCCAGTTACAGAGGAAGTGTTTAGTACCAGGAACCTTAGCTTAGTGATGAGCATTGAGGGCACTATGGTGTTGAACACTGAGCTGTAGTCAATGAAGAGCATTCTCACGAAGGTGTTCCTTTTGTCCAAGTGGGAAAGGGCAGTGTGGAATGTAGTAGAGATTGTGTGGATCTGTTAGGACGGTATGCGAATTGGAGAGGGTCCAGAGAGTCTGGGATGATGGTGTTGATGTGAGCCATGACCAGCCTTTCAAAGCACTTCATGGCTAGAGATTTGAGTGCTACGGGGTGATAGTCATTTAGACAGGTTACCTTGGCGTTCTTGGGCACAGAGACTATGGTGGTCTGCTTGAAACATGAACAGTGCCTTCACAAAGTATTCATACCCCTTGACTTATTCCACATTTTGTTGTTTTACAGCCTGAATTCAAAATGGATAAAAAAATATATATATTCTCACTATCTACACACAAGACCCCATAATGACAGTGAAATTGTTTTTAGAAATGTTTGCAAATGTATTAAATTCAAAAATCTAATTTACATAAGTATTCACACCCGAGTCAAAATTTGTAGAAGAACCTTTGGCAGCGATTATAGCTGCGAGTCTTTTGGGGTAAGTCTCTAAGAGCTTTGCACACCTGGATTGTACAATATTTGCCCATTATTCTTAAAAATTATTCAAGCTCTGTCAAGTTGATTATTGCTAGACAGCCATTTAAATTGTCTTAAAATAAGGCAATACTTTTTTTAAGTCAAAACTGCAACTAGACAACTCAAGAAGATTCAGTGTCGTCTTGGTAAGCAACTCCAGTGTAGATTTGGCCCTGTGTTTTAGGTTATTGTCCTGCTGAAAGGTGAATTAGTCTCCCAGTCTGTTGGAAAACAGGCTGAACCAGGTTTTCCTCTAGGATTTTGCCTTTGCTTATAGCTGTATTCCGTTTCTTTTTATCCTAAAAAACTCCCTAGTCCTTGCCGATGACAAGCATACCCACAACATGATGCAGCCACCACCATACTTGAAAATATGAAGAGTGGTACTTAGTGATGCATTCTGTTGGATTTGCCCCAAACATAACGCTTTGTATTCAGGACAAAAAGTGAATTTCTTTGCCACATTTTTTGCAGTATTACTGAAGTGCTTTGTTGCAAACAGGATGCATGTTTTGGAATATTTTTTATTCTGTGCAGGCTTCCTTATTTTCACTCTGTCATTTAGGTTAGTATTGTGGAGTAACTACAATGTTGTTGATCCATCCTCAGTTATCATATCACAACCATTAAACTCTTTAACTGTTTTAAAATCCCCAGTGGCCTCATGATGAAATCCCTGAGGAGTTTACTTCCTCTCCGGCAACTGAGTTATGAAGGACGCCTGTATCTTTGTAGTGACTGGGTGTATTGATACACCATCCAAAGCCTAATAATAACAACTTCACCATGTTAAAAGGGACAGGCTGCTTTTTAATTTTTACCCATCTACCAATAGGTGCCCTTCTTTGCGAGGCATTGGAAAACCTCTCTGGTCTTTGTGGTTGAATCTGTGTTTGAAATTCACTGAGGGGCCTAACAGATGTGTGGGGTACAGAGATGAGGTAGTGATTCAAAAATCATGTAAAACACTATTATTGAACACAGAGCCCATGCAACTTATTATGTAACTTGTTAAGCACATTTTTACTCCTGAACAAAAATATAAAAACGCAACATGTAAAGTGTTGGTCCCATGTTTCATGAGCTGAAATAAAATATTCCAGAATTGTTCCATACGAACAAAAAGTGAATTTCTCAACAAAAAAATGTACAACCCTGTTAGTGAACATTTCTACTTTGCCAAGATAATCCATCCACCTGAAAGGTGTGGCATATCAAGAAGCTGATTAAACAGCATGATCATTACACAGGTGCACCTTGTGCTGGAGACATTAAAAGGCCACTAAAATGTGCAGTTGTTGTCACACAACACAAAGTCACAGATGTCTCATGTTTCCGGGAGCATGCAATTGGCATGCTGACTGCAAGAAAGTCCACCAGAGCTGTTGCCAGAGAAATAAATGTTAATTTCTCTACCATAAGCCACCTAAAATGTATTTTTTTGAGAGAGAATTTGGCAGTATGTCCAACCGGCCTCACAACCGCAAACCACGTGTATGGAATCATGTGGGTGAGCGGTTTTCTGATAAACCTTGTGAACAGAGTGGTTCAGGTATGGGCAGGCATAAGCTACGAACACAATTGCATTTTATCGATGGCAATTTGATGCATAGAGATTCCGTAACGAGATCCTCAGGCCCATTGTTGTGTCATTCATCCGCCGCCTACCCCTCATGTTTCAGCATGATAATGCACAGCCCCATGTCGCAAGGATCTGTACACAATTCCTGGAAGCTGAAAATGGCCCAATTCTTTCATGGCCTGCATACTCACCAGACATGTCACCCATTGAGCATCTTTGAGATACTCTGGAACGACATGTAAGACAGTGTGTTCCAGTTCCCACCAATATCCAGCAACTTTGCACAGCCATTGAAGAGTGGGACAACATTCCACAGGCCACAATCAACAGCCTGATCAACTCCATGAGAAGGAGGTGTAACACTGCATGTGGCCAATGGTGGTCACCCCAGATACTGACTGGTTTTCTAATCCACGCCCCTACCTTTTTCTTTTTAAAGGTAACTGTGACCAACAGATGCATATCTGTATTCCCAGTCATGTGAAATCCCTAGATTAGGGCCTAATGAATTTATTTCAATTGACTGATTTCCTTATATGAACTGTAACTCAGTAAAATCTTTGAAAATGTTGCATGTTACTGCACTGTTGGTTAAAGGCTTGTAAGTAAGCATTTCACGGGAAGGTCTACACTTGCTGTATTCGGCGCATATGACAAATAAAGTTTGATTTGATGTTGCATTTGTATTTATGTATAGTATATTTAGGCTTGCCATAGAAAGGGGTTGAATACTTATTGACTCAAGGCAGTTCAGCTTTTCATTTAGAATTCATTTGTAAAAAATTCCAAAAACATAATTCTACTTTGACATTATGGGGTATTGTGTGTAGGCCAGTGACAAAAAAAATCTCTATTTAATCAATTTTAAATTCAGTCTGCAACACAACAAAATGTGGAAAAAGTCAAGTGATGCGAATACTTTCTGAAGGCACTACTGATGTTGTCGATGCACTTATTAATGAAGCCAGTGACTGATGTGGTAAACTCCTCAATGACATCGGATAAATCACGGATCATATTCTAGTCTATGCTAGCAAAACAGTCCTGTAGCTTAGCATCCGCTTCATCGGACCACTTCAGAATTGAGCGTGTCACTGGTACTTCCTGCTTAAGTTTTTGCTTGTAAGCAGGAATCAGGGGGATCATTTGTCAGATTTGCCAAATGGAGGTGGAGGGAGCGCTTTGTATGAGTCTGTGTGTTGAGTAAAGGTGATCTAGATTAAATGTACTCTCCTCTGTAGTTTCATCAGGAGAGCGCCTCAAAATATCACAATTTGTACATGTCCACTGTATGAATAGTAACATTTGAATTGTGGAAAAGTTGGTTCCTGTTTCCGTCACGTCTCGGGTACCATTCGCATGGGTCAAACAAAAACACCCTAATGATTGGCTGACTAATAGTACCTCCCAGTAGCCAGGCGACGGCTGCATGGTGCAACCGGTGAGAAGAAACTGCAGCGACTTGAAGGCGACTTTATAAAAAAACTGCATGACCTTTGATCACATGGTTTTAATAAAGGTCATGTCGTCGACATGTAGACACAAGTCGGACAATGTTTATCCCCATAATGCAACACACTTTGAAAGGCGGTGACCAATGACTTAGCAAAATTGATCCGCTTGAACATGCCCACAAACTTACTTCTGCGACCACTCAAGGTTCATGCCAGACTTGAGGGAGAAGGCGGACAGCATCTCCTGCTGGGGGGCGGTGAGGGTGGGCACTGGGCTGCTGGAGGGAGTGGGGGCGGAAGCAGCGAACGCATGCTGGATCTCCTCCGTTGTAGCGATGCGCACAAATAGCTCGTCATTCACTATGCATAGACTGGAGAGGGAGAAACAGAAGACAAATAGTTTCAAACGTTCTTTCAATTAATCCCCCCCCGATTTCTTTAATTTTAGGACCAATTGGCCTGTTACATTTTTTTTTATAACTGATGCCAATATTTATTAATATTCGTTGACCATTGTTTTCGTATATCATATAAGATATCGTTTTAGCATTCTTCAGCACAGACAGTCTTATAAGAGCTTTTTAAAACCAAGATCAGGTGAACGAGGGACCTCAGAATTACCCAGAAATTCCTGCAGGAACTGCGATGAAGACCCGAGAGAAGGCCCTAACCGCGTCTTGAGATTTACCATCAACTTCCTTGAACATGCCGCTGACCGTAAAGGACAGTAACGTGGTCTACAAAAGAGAAAATTCAAGGTTTTTAAAAATAAAACCCCCATGAACAGAAGAACTGATGATAGTATTGAGAATGCTACACTAACTATCAATCAGATATTGCCTAACCGTGTAGGTGTTGACGTCTACATTGAAGGAGGCTGTGTCATGCTGAGTTTTAGGCAGCTCGTTGAGCAACGCCACCACGTTCAGCCGTGTGTGCTTCAGTAGGCGGAACCGTGTTGCTGTGGGGAGCAGATTCCAGAGGGAAGCATTTAGAAGATGCCACACATTATTACAGAAATACAACAGACAAATCTGTTGATGACAGACTTGTTAATTGTCTTAAATATTTGGAAGACTCACATGGATCTTTGAGTCGCTTTATGTTACGGCTGTGTTTATGGTACTCTCTCAAACTACACCTATGATGAAAAATATACAAATAAATATGTAATTCCGAACTCCCACGAGCCAGACATTCAGATGGGGAAATGTGTGTGTGAGACCTGTTTGGGTTTTGACTGGAGGGCAAGCTGAGTGAGAAGGAGGCACCATCATGGTAGGCATCTAGAAGAGGCTGTCTGTTCCCAGAGTCATATACACTGTAGTACCTGTCATAGAAAAGTGATAACACTGTAGTACCGTCATAGAAAGGTTATAACACTAATATCTTCCATAGAGGTCATAACACTATAATAGCTGTCAGAGGTCATACACACTGGGTGTTTCTCAATATGCATACTACCGTGCTCCACACACTCATGCATCCGAGTGCATTCTCCGACCACGTTCTCTTGAGTACGTTCTTATGAGGACGAGTGTGGAGAATGCATAAAACATTACATTCGAGAAGAACTCACACTCCCCCTACTGTATTACCTCACGCGTCACCTCCCCATTCACTGAACCTTCTTCCAGACAGGATAATGGCAACAAGAGATGAAACAAGATATACAAGCAAACGTTTTACTTCAGAATGATCAGCTAGATATGTGAATCTTATTAATCTAGCTAGCCAGCTAGTTTGTATTTATTTGAATTTATGTATGTAGTTAAACATTTAAATATTACAATATATTCATAACAGATTTCACAACATATTAAGTGTGTGCCCTTACACGGAACCCAAACCGGCTGCACGCATGTGCGCCATCGTGCATACATTTATTTTGTCCCCCCACACCAAATGTGATTACGACATGCAGGTTCAAATATTAAAACAAGCTCTGAACCAATTCCATTAATTTGGGGACAGGTCGAAAAGCACCAAACATTTATGGCAATTTAGCTAGCTAGCTTGTACTTGCTAGCTAATTTGTCCTATTTAGCTAGCTTGCTGTTGCTAGCTAATTTGTCCTGGGATATAAACATTGAGTTGTTATTTTACCTGAAATGCACAAGGTCCTCTACTCCGACAATTAATCCACACATAAAACGGTCAACTGAATCGTTTCTAGTCATCTCTCCTCCTTCCAGGCCTTTTCTCCTCTTTACTTTATATTGTGAATGGCAACTTTCATAAATTAGGTGCATTACCGCCACTGATCTCATTCGTCTTTCAGTCACCCACGTGGGTATAACCAATGAGGAGATGGCACGTGGGTACCTGCTTCTATAAACCAATGAGGAGATGGGAGAGGCAGGACTTGCAGCGCAATCTGCGTCACAAATAGAACACAGAGGGTGTTCTATTTGACTTCTATTTTGGCCCTTGGCAACGCAGACGCTCGTTGGCGCACGCGAGCAGTGTGGGTGCAATGATTGAATAATATAGATTTCTAAATTTATTTTGCAACGCTCGCGGTGTAGTCAGCCTGTTAGGCCTCTACTCTACCACCACATATCTATAGACAAAATCCACGTGTACATGTGTGTATAGTGCATATGTTATTGTGTGTTTGTATGCATGTGTCTATGTTAGTGTTGCTTCACAGGTTTATTTCTGTTTGTAAATCAAATTTTACTGCTTGCATAGTCATGGCTCTATGTAGTACTTTGCGCCTTCCATAGTCTGTTCTGGACTTGGGGAGTGTGAAGAGACCTCTGGTGGCATGTCTTGTGGGGTATGCATGAGTGTCCGAGCTGTGTGCCAGTAGTTCAAAAAGACAGCTCGGTGCATTCAACATGTCAATACCTCTCACAAATACAAGCAGTGATGAAATCAATCTCTCCTCTACTTTGAGCCAGGAGAGATTGACATGCATATTATTAATGTTAACTCTCTTTGTATATCCAAGGCCCAGCCGTACTGCCCTGTTCTGAGCCAATTGCAATTTTCCTGAGTCCCTCTTTGTGGCACCTGACCATACAACTGAACAGTAGTCCAGGTGCGACAAAACTAGGGCCTGTAGGACCTGCCTTATTGATAGTGCTGTTAAGAATGCAGAGCAGCGCTTTATTATAGAGAGACTTCTCCCCATCCTAGCTACTGTTGTATCAATATGTTTTAACCATGACAGTTTACAATCCAGGGTTACTCCAAGCAGTTTAGTCTCAACTTGCTCAATTTCCACATTATTCATTACAAGATTTAGTTGAGGTTTTGGATTTAGTGAATGATTTGTCCCAAATACAATGCTTTTAGTTTTTTAAATATTTAGGACTAACTTATTCCTTGCCAACCATTCTGAAACTAACTGCAGCTCTTTGTTAAGTGTTGCTGTCATTTCAGTAGCTGACGTGTAGTGTTGAGTCATCCGCATACATAGACACGCTGGCTTTACTCAAAGCCAGTGACATGTCGTTAATCAAAATTGAAAAAAGTAAAGGGGCCTAGATAGCTGCCCTGGGGAATTCCTGAATCCACTTGGATTTTGTTGGAGAGGCTTCCATTAAAGAACACCCTCTGTGTTCTATTAGACAGAACTTTTTATCCACAATATAGCAGGGGGTGTAAAGCCATAATGCATACGTTTTTCCAGCAACAGACTATGATTGATAATGTCAAAAGCCGCACTGAATTTGAACAAAACAGCCCCCCAATTTATTTTTAGCATTTTCTCTCAGCCAATCAGTCATTTGTGTAAGTGATGTGCTTGCTGAATGTCCTACCCTATAAGTGTGCTGAAAAATAGCATTGTATCTGGTCAAACACAATATTTTCCAAAATGTACTATGGGTTGGTAACAGGCTGATTGGTAGGCTATTTGAGCCATTAAAGGGGCTTTACTATTTTAGGTAGGGGAATGACTTTTGCTTCCCTCCAGGCCTGAGGGCACACACTTCTAGTAGGCTTAAATTGAAGATATGGCAAATAGCAGTGGCAATATTGTCCGCTATTATCCTCAGTAATTTTCCATCCAAGTTGTCAGACCCCAGTGGCTTGTCATTGTTGATAGACAACAATAGATTGTTCACTTCTTCCACACTCACTTTACGGAATTCAAAATTACAATGCTTGTCTTTCATAATTTGGTCAGATATACTTGGATGTGTAGTGTCAGAGTTTGTTGCTGGCATGTCATGCCTAAATTTGCTAATCTTGCCATTGAAAAAAACATGAAAGTAGTTCACAATATCAGTGGGTTTTGTGACGAATGAGCTATCTGATTCAATGAATGATGGAGCAACGTTTGCCTTTTTGCCCAAGATTTCATTTAAGGTGCTCCGAAGCTTTTTAATATATTCATCTTTGTTTCATAGTGTAGTTTCTTCTTCTTTTTATTCAGTTTAGTCACATGATTTCTCAATTTGCAGTACGTTTGCCAAATCGGTTGTACAGCCAGACCTATTTGCCACCTCTTTTGCCTCATTCCTCTCAACCATACAATTTTTTAATTCCTCATCAATCCACGGGGATTTAACAGTTTGTACAGTAATTTTCTTAATAAGCAATTTCATAAATATGTCAAGTGCAGCGTCTGGTTGCTCGTCATTACACACCATGGACCAACAAATTCTTCACATCAACAACATAGGAATCACTACAAAACTTATTGTATGACCTCTTATACACAATATTAGGCCCAGCCTTTGGAACTTTGGTTTTCCTAGATATGGCTTCTATATTGTGATCACTATATCCGAGGGATTTGTATACTGCTTTCAAACAAATTTCTGCAGCATTAGTAAAGATATGATCAATACATGTTGATGATTTCATTCCTATACTCTTTTTAACTACCCTGGTAGGTTGATTGATAACCTGAACCAGGTTGCAGGCACTAGTTACAGTTTGAAGCTTTCTCTTGAGTGGGCAGCCTGATGAAAGCCAGTCAATATTTTAATCAATTAGATAAAAAATGTGTTAAACAGGCAAAAATGACTTAAAACTAATGTTATACAAGGTAGTGGTACATTTTTCTTGGGTAGCTACCAATTATTTGTGGCTAGCTAGCTAGCTAGCCAGCCCTATTAACTTACTATGGACTTACCCATTCACTGAACCGTAGAAACAAGACATACACAAAGCAACCGTTTTACTTCATAACTATCTGCTAGCTATATGTGAATAGTAATAATGTATCTAACCAGATAGCTTAACAGGCAAAATGACCTCAAACAAATATTATGCAAGATAGATGTCAATTCTTCGTGGCTAGCTAACAGTAGTAGTTAGCCATTTAGCCCTATTGACTTATTATGGGCTTGCGATCTACGGTACGTAGGCAGGTAAACATGCCGAAATGAAACACCATGTATTTATTAACGTATCAAGATCAAATATTGTAGTCATGTGATTTGTGAATAGGCAACATTTTCTCTCGCTTCTGCTCAAATAACGGTTGCCATAGATTTCAATAAATTTTGCATACTTTTTTGACATGATTGGGTCATTTCTTTGCATAATTTCCATTGAAGCTTGCGTCGATGCATGCTTCAAAATATGCACGTACGGAGTACGCCTTCGATATGTGCCCTCCATGCTTCGTTTCGCATACTTTGATTTGGACTGCTTTGCTCAGAAGTATGCATTTTGAGAAGCACGCACTGTGTTACCTGTCTTAGAGGTGACAAATATATCCTTTATGAAGGAATATACTTAAATCTTGACAAAAGGTATGTGAATACACTTACTGTTGCAGGAAATGCAAGATGAGGACCTTGATTTCTTCTGAACCGAAGTAGCTACCCTGGATTGGTCAAAGAAAAGAGCATCTGTCAGAATCAACCAAGCGAACAAACTGAATCAAGTGCATTTTTTTGTTATTCTGTGAACCAAAACGGACCAGACCTTGCAGGGGGGGGTAGTGGTGGGTGTTACCACTTCAAACACTATCGGCGGGGGGAGGTCATGACCATCCTACAGAACAACAACAGGAAATAAACAAATCAAATGCAGTCAAAGATGGAGAGGATCAGAGGTGAAAAGAGAACATCTTACCAGTTTGAGTAGCCGGGGAAACCTCTCCCTGATAGCACTGGTGGCCGTGTTCACCATGGAGAGGGAACAAGAACAGAGAAGTCACATCCCACCTCACACACCCACTCAACGTAATGGAGTCAACAAGGCCACGACATCCACCGGACTATGTCAGTGCTCCCATCTACCTACTAACTAACACACACAGCCTAACCCCCACACAGCCTATCCCCCAGGCTCAGAGACTGACCTGATGTAGGTGAGCTGGTCCTTGAACTGGTCACACAGTGGGTTACGGTCCAACCACAGCTCAACCAGCTTCAAACCCTTCAACCTATCCAGCTCCTTCTCTGACTTCAACTGAGAGGAAGATGGAGAAAGAAAAAAGAGAATTGAGTGGGAAAAGGTTAAGCGAGTGAGCAGATTCAGGGGCAAATCCTAATTTGTAATCTCCCATTGATATTAATGCATGACGAAGTAAAAATGTGATGTGGAAGTTAGGATTCGCCCCCCAAATGAATAGACAAGGTTAGAGATTAGGGTTAAGGGTCAGTCTCTTCTCTCACCTCATTGTGGGAGAGGTTGAGGATCTTCAGGTGTGGGGCCTTGCTTATCAGATCTGCCACATCTTCCAGTTTATACAGCTTGTTATTGCTCAAGTTCAGACACACCAGCTGAGATAAGAGAAGAAGACAAGAGATCTACACATTTTAGCACTACACACTGAAACTGTATGGGTATAGATTGGTATTATTATACTATTACCTCAGGGATGTTTTCCTCAATGATCTTGACCACAGCATCCATAAAGGTCTTTCTGCTCAAGATCGCCCTGATGTTCTGAGACACCAAGTCTGAAACAGAGGTACATACATTTTAGACCAGGACAGAGGAAGATACTAACCACTGTTTCTTTGTATCTCCAGGTAGTATGGGGTGCTACCTGGGTCAGTACGGATGTTGTTCAGGTCCAGTGCTCGCTGGGAGCCATCAAAACGCTTGGCCATGCATTGCTGAGAGAGATATTACAGAAGTTACTCATATTCATCTGTAAATATCCATCCATATTATTTTCCAACTTTCTCCATCGCTTCCCCCTCCCGCCATGTCTCACCTTTAAGTGCTCCATGTCTTCAGGCTTCAGTTGGGTGTTGAGGATGGCGGGAGGAGGACAGGGGTTCATCAGCACTATCACCTAGAGAGGAGAGGAGAGGGGAGTGGAGGTGTGTGTGTGTGTATGGGGGGGTGTAGAGGAAGCATAAACATTATTATAAATAAGTAGTAACTTCAAAAAATCCTTCTGTACAAAAATCTTTACGCAACATGCAACAATTTTACTGAGTGTCAGTTCATATCAATCAATAGAGATGAATAAATCAATTAGGCCCAAATCTATGGGTTTCACATGACTGGGCAGGGGCACAGCCATGGGGGGGTCTGGGAGGGCATAGGTCTACCCACTGGGGGTAATCTCTCTTTCAATCAGAAAGAGTTTCTCCACAAAAGGACTTTATTACAGACATAAATACTCCTCAGCACCTTGTAGCTTGTACCTTGTAGCCCTCAGTGTCTGTGATTTGGCGAGAGATTCTGCACAGTGCGTTGGCTGTGCAGGCATCCTCGAGGTAGAACTGGGCTTTATGGCCTTCAATCTGGTACTGAAAGGGATGGATGGGGGGCGAGAGCAAGAGAGAGAGATAAACAATGCTAATACTTAAATGCACTTGTAAATATCCTCAACACTTCTATATTTTTTTTTACCTTTAACTAGGCAAGTCAGTTAAGAACAAATTCTTATTTACAATGACGACCTACCGGGGAACAGTGGGTTAACTGCCTTGTTCAGGGGCAGAACGACATATTTTTACCTTGTCAGCTCGGGGATTCGATCTTGTAACCTTTCGGTTACAAGTTCAACGCTCTAACCACTAGGCTACATGCCGCCCCGGCTTAATAGACAAACAATAGACAGACATACATGTACTTGTATTGGTTTCAAAGCATACATTAGACTCCTCTATCCCAGTGATCAGAAAAACAACATTTAACCCATCAGTCAAGTCCTATGATCATGGCTGGGCTGTCTGCCAGCAACTTACCTGAACAGGTGTGAAGGGTACGGAGCACAGGTTCTGTAAAGCCGTCAGCAGCCATTTCTTGTCGTATTTCCTCCCATAGGGAATCTGCCAGAGACAGCAGTTAGTTGACTATAAAACACTTTATCATAATGAAATAGATACTTGTCATGCTCTTTGTTAAAGATACTCACAATCATCTTGTACCAACTTCTCTTGTCTTCTCCTCCTCCGTCTCCTTCTCTCCCTCCTCCACCTCCTCCTCCTCCTCTGTAGCCCCCAGCTCCTCTTCTGTCTCGGTCAAATTGTCCATCGCCTCTCCGATTCGGCCACCTGTACGGGTTGCTAAGAGGTCAGAGTGCACAGTGTTACCTGACAAAGAATCATCTCACAAAACATGCTTATTTATAGACAGTAACAGAAAATCTTATCGCTGCTATGTAACAGTTGTAGTATGCAATCTCACTCACAATCTGCGGTGAGAGCTGCCATCCTGTGGGCTCCCGCTGTTCATAGTTACGTGTACATAGTTATCTTCGAACCGGACCCGAGGTCCTGGTCCAGGGCCCCTGAACCCACCCATTTGGCCCCCTCGAGGCCTCTGCTGCCTGGCCGGACCGTCGTAGTAGATTGGGCCCCTAAAGGGGCCCTGACTCATACGCCCCCCCCGGAACTGAGGGCCCGCGACTCTGTTGTCATGCTCTGGGGGAGGGAGAGAGAGAGAGAGAGAGAGAGAGAGAGAGAGGATGGATCATCATAAACAACTTCGTACGGGCAATCTTCTGGTATGAATATCTGTTTATGCATATACATTATCATGTTGTTATTATTACCAACACATTTGTAGATGATTCATCACATAACTTTATTTTTAAAAAAGGTGACTAAAGTAGCTCCTAATATTTTGTGATAAATGGCACAAATACTTCTGAATCTGCATTTAAAATATTGAGCATGTCTCAATCTGGCCAACTGACCAAAAGTCACCAGTGTTGCAAAATTTGTTCCTATATTTATTTAGCAAGTTTTCAGACCCCTACAGATACTTTTATTGGTAAAGGCTAGCGACAAATTCAGCTACTTTTCAGGCTGCCTTTGGTGAATTTTTCAGACTTAATTTAGCAGCAAACGAGATTGGGAGAAGTTGTCTGTGCAACAGCAGTCACCGCAATGGTGCACACACAGGCAGAGAAGCACAGGGGGGGTGTGCACTGGGCGAAAAAATGTCGTGCTGCAGCAAGGCAGTGGGCAAAACATAATCTACTGACAAATCAAGGAGCCAATCGCGATTCTCACTAAAAACTAATTGCCAACACTGTATGGGTAGCCAGGTGTGCTTGGGGTTGTTTTTGAATCGGGATGTGGCCTAAAAAGTCTGTGTCACACGTCGGTCACAGAAAACGTAAACGACTGTCCTGTCCCCATATGCCAATCGCCTCACTTATTTGTTTACACTTCGGCGTTTTACCTCCTGGTAGCTTGCCTTTGCGCGTGACATCTCTCTGGACGACAACTCCCTCCTGATCTAGGCAGAGGAGGAAAACAACTGTTGAGAAGCAGATTTGAAGCTTTGTTCCGGGGTAACTTACCACTGTAGAACCGGCCACCGTCCGCCATACTCCACTGTCAGTGTCAGATACAAAACACAACCCTGGGTGACAGTATATCAAGCGCTGCGACTATAGGCTACTTCAGACGAACATAAATCAAAACGAGTGAAAAATAGATATCTAAAAATATAGAACTCTGTTCCAAAACGTGAAGGTAATGTGGTTATAAATTGTGTCCCACTGCATTGCTCTATGGAAATCTAGCTACTGTTCTACACTTTAACAGAAACGTAAACACTGCGGTTTAGAACTACATATACCATGCTCACTAGCTTCCGGGACGCGCGCAATTGCTTTTGCCAGGGCAGAGCCCACCGCAGTGGTACGAGGGTCATGGCTAGAAGGGATCCAGATTTTGTCAAATTAACGTCAAAGGTACAACAACAAAAAAAGCATTTGACCTACTAACTATAATCCCAGTACGTCTCTTATCTGCAGCGTAAATTATCCTAACCTGCTACGAAAAGTCAAATAAAACGTTACTAGTAATTTGACAACAGCTGAATCCCATGACCTGGTATGAGTGGAATCCATTTGAAGGGAGCTGTTTTCAACCTGACAGTTCAGGCAAACGTAATAAACATTTATTTAAATACCCATTACATTGGTTGACTAAACTATTAAACACAGAAGTTGCCTTAAAAAGACTTGCTAGCGAAAGCTAACGTTAGCTAGCTAATTAGCCATACCGTGGTCAAATCGGACACGTGCGACCACAGCCAGGTTGGGGTACCATTTTCGGAAGGTCATATTGAGTCTCGCAAAGTTACCGAGTACTGTCACCAAATTATCTGAACACATGCAATTTATTTTATATACATGGGTTGCTGGTTAACTTCACTTGTGCAGTTTAAAAGTTCGCTAGCTAGAAAATTGGAGAAACGTCAACGTTGCTTTGGTGATGCATCATTTTGCAGTGCAAATTAATTATTTACCACATCTAAACAATGCTTGATCAAAACTAAATATTAGTCTAAGTGTTTAGTTTTAGCAATATAAGTTGTGACGATGAAAATAAATGGCGACTACAATATCAAATTTGCGATAGGGACCAAATTGATAGTGCCCTGTCCGCAGACGGACCCTCCTGATAACTTTAAACAATGTCCCCTTGTGCGTGGTTTGAGCATGCGCGCTACCTTCAAGGTAAGAGGACTCGGGGACATCCACTGAGCAGTAAAGACAATTCCTGGCAACTTTGCCCACATGCGACACAGATGTAATGCTGCAAACGAGTAATTAAATGAAAGACCCTGTTTTTGTTGGCTGCATCTGTTGATGTTGGGTGCTGGCCTCCCTCACCTGTCCTGCAGTGATGGTTCAGGAGATAACCACCACCACAAAGCCTGAAGTAACGACTGTGGCTATTCAAATTAAATTTCCTCAATGGCACATTCAAATGAGACGAACCAGACGTTTGAGTTGGAACACATTGAACACATCAATATGATGTCTATAGATGAGGCATTTGTACAATAGGTCGTTTTTATTGTAAAAAATGAAAAAATATTGTCCACAAACACCAAATTCAACTCAACTCACCCTGTATTCTGTCTAAACAGTTGAGACTTCTGTCCATTAATACTGTCTATTGCAATGCCTCAAATCATCCACAAACATAATCCATGTAAATTAGAGAACACATTCCTGTGAGTGTTGTCCTGATGTGGTCTCTCTTGTTCCATCAGAAGTACCTTCATTCTGTGCTGCCTCGCCCTGACCACCCTGACTTTTAGTCTGTTTGTTCCTGTTCCTGCAGGGTGTGTGCGACACTACCCATCTCCTCTCCATGGTTCTCCACCTGTCTGCAGGCTGCCTGGCTGATGGCCTGACCCACGAAAGAGGTGAGGGCGGCCAGCCCGATCAGGTACCCGTCCTCCCGATTCCCCTCTGCCCAAGGGACGTCATGCCTCAGCTGCACACTGCTGGGCGATGGGGTGGTCTTCCCAAAGTCTATCATCCAGATGCTTGCCTGACTGGTCCGGTCGTGGACAAAGAGGAGCGAGCTGCCAATCACCTGTCAGGTGAACTCAAAACATTACTGTATGACCAGTTCTGAGACTAAATATGTTATTATTAAGTAGAGGGAGGGTTGACATGTTTAAGTGGTAAATATGAACTGACCTCGTGGGCTTTGAAAAATGGGGATTCCTTCAGTGCTTCATCCAGAGCCTGAAGTCTGGAATGGTAGGCCTTCTAAGGGTGAGAAACCGGAAGGGAGAGTGCAGGGTGAAAAGGATGAATATTTTAGCTATATTATTAGAGGTATGTGAAACCTTTATGTTGTACATAATATAGGTGATGTTGATGGCAAATGACTGACCAGGATGTGTAGCTGACTCTTGGTGAAGGAGAGGAGGGCCTCGGTGACCTGAGCTGGGGTGAGCATCTTCTTAAAGTCCCGCTGTACGATGCCATTCTCCATCTAACATGGACACACAGGGACAAACACAGACTTAGGCCTAGATTCAATCAGATCAAGTATTAACAAGCGATAGCCGACACCAGCATTGCTGATGTTTTGGCGGTATCGGCGGTGGAACTGCATCGGAGCTGTTGGAGATGTTAAATCGGTGAGCAGCTGCTCTTGTGATCATTGTCACAAAGCCTAACCCGCCCACTCGCGTTAGAAGTTAAGAATGAGAAAGTGTATGCCAGGGTTCACCAAACGGGTGGTTTTATTTGGCCCACCAGGTTTAATGAGAGAAAAAACAAGTTTGCTGTACATAATAGAGTGTAAAAACACCAGGAAATAAGCTCCAAGTGATTTTAATATAAGACACGTGTTACCAAGTATTCCCACACTTAATAGAGATACGTGATCGTACAGAAATATAAGCAAGGCTTGAAATTATTATGTTTTAGTCAAACATCTGTTTGGACTTCATGTGGTCAATTTGCAGTCTACGTTCCGGCCCGCTGACCATCCGCTCAAGAAAAAATCGTCCCGCAGCTGAAACTAGTTGATGATTCCTGGTGTAGGCTATATAGAAATAATGACGCTCAAATTGAAAATAATTTAACTAAATTATGAGGATTTCTGACATTCTAGTGTTTTAACTTAAACAAGGCTGCATGGGATTTCTCTTAATGCGACTCCATGCAGCCAATGGCAATGCTTTAGGTGTAATGCCGGGAGTTGCTTGTGAATTTGACAGCTCTAAAGCAGTTTCACCTCTGACTCTATACCAATATACAGATGTCAGCTAAAGCGGATCTAATTGAATCAGGCTGTAAAACCCTGGCACTATTGTAGACCACCAACAGTTTACATAACCCCAGTATACATAATCCAGGGAAGTTAGTAGACCCTCCCCTGAGAGACAGAGAGGTCGAGAACAGTCAGGACTTTTAAAACATCAATAAATGAAGACTTTGGCACAAAATAATATTTTTTTGTCTTGATCTTGATTCTGATGTTTATTTCTTTCTGTTATAATTTAGCCAATCAGCGGACAGCAGAGGTTTGGACGTTGGAGCCGAGTCACTCACCATGATGCACTCGATCCTGAAGCCTAATGTGGCAGTTGAGCTGGTGTTATCCCTCCACTGCAGGTAGCGCCACTTCGTCACGCCTCGCTGCTCATGTTCCTCCACTGTGGGAGCCGTCGGATCTACTTTTACCATCTTCTGGTACATATCAGTCCGCAGGGTGGGCTTAGTGTGTGCTTTGGTTAACTCCTCCTCCTGGTATGTCCTAAGAGCAACAGTAGCTTAATCACACACACACACACACACACACACACACACACACACACACACACACACACACACACACACACAACACACAACACACAACACACACACACACACACACACACACAGACACACACACACACACACACAGCCTCCTCTGACACACACAGTACCTCACGCCCATCTTGCAGTCCATGATGACAGGGTTCTTCAGGCCACTCAGTAAGTCCTTCAGGCGAATGTAACTCTCGCCACCCTTGGTGACCGAGCCATGATACTGCGGTACAAATGGACGCAGGGGGTCGGCCATGAGGGCCTGAAGACACACAGCCTCCACCTCACTGAAACGCTTCAGCACCTCACCCCCCTCACTCAGCTGGAAGTTACCTAGCAACATATAGGCAGGGGCAAGGGGAGGGTGGGTGTAGTCAATATTTAACTTTAACTTCTACATTCACTAACTAACCAATGTATCTGCAGTTTCCTCAATGCTCGCATTGTAACAGAATGAGTGAATGATTTGGAGAGCTGATGATGTGTGAGTAAATGGTGAGATGTTATACAGTACATATAAAGTGCTATATTGATGTGTGAGTGTTGTTGAATGGACACATGCCTTGATGTCCTGCTAGCTGGACCCATGAGCTCTGCCGACGTACTGACCACTGCATCACGGTTAGGAAGGTCCTCCAGGAGCGACACTGGAGTAAAGAAAATGTCCATTGTCATATGTGCTTAAAATAGCCTACTTTCTATTTCAATTATCTCTGTCTTTAGCGTCATAATGGGAAATGTGGAATAACTTCAGTCAAAAGACTGTAGGCCCACACTAAGGGGAGTGGGAAAGCACTGGTGGAACACCCATCGCCCTCCTCTCTAGTCTCCCCTATCTCCATCAGTAGGACCCATGCAAATCCTATTCAAATTTGCTCATGTCAAGGCTCGCTTTCAAACTCATGCAAATCGCAGACAGCAGTTAGACAGAGAGGGGTTGAGAAGGGGATGGAAATTACAGACATTCTGTCATGGAGAATAAAGGCATCAACAGAAACAGCCTACAGTGGATATGAAACCAGTGACTTATTGTCGTTGTCTATTTGAAATATGATCTCCTAAAGTATGGTGTATCTAGTAAACCTACAATGTCTCTCTTTTCACGTTCGGTTCTCAATCTCACCCTCCTCATGGTGCTCCTTTTGCTGGCTGTGTCCTCTCCTTCGCTGAAGACATCATCGCTCTCCGCTGAGGAGCAGTTGAAGGAGGAAGAGGAGGATGAGACAGAGGAGTGCATGTGCATCCTGGAGAAGATGGGATGGGGGGAAGGAGACCAGCTCCCTTCAGAGCTCAGGCTGCTGGCACCCTCCTTCTCGCCATCCTTCTCTCTATCCCTGACACTCTCTCCTTCCATCTTACTATCCCCTGCACGCTCTCCTTCCATCTTTCTGTCCCCTGCACTTTCTACTTCCATCTCTCTATCCCCTGTGCCCTCTCTGTCTATCTCTCTATCCCCTATCCTCTCTGTCTCTTTATCACCTATCTCCTCTGCGCTCTTCCTCTCCTCGCTCCTCTCATTCAGCACACCTCCATCTTGCATCCCCTCTTCCTCTTCCATTTTTCTCATCCTCCTTGACCCGCTCCATCTCTCTCTTCTCTCCATCTTTTCCCATCCCTCTGTCTTTGCTGCTGGCATGCTCCCTCCCAACCTCTCCCTCTTCCTCAGTCTCCATCTCTCCTTCGCACTCCTTCTGTTCATCCTTGAATCGTTTACGCTCTCACTCTCTGACCACTTCTCCTTTTCTACATGTACTTCTCCCCTCTCTTCTCCCTTCTCCCACACTCCACTGTCACATCTTTGAATATCAACCAAAAGGCCTCGAGTCACATGCATGTCAGAGGCTGATTCTGTATCTTCCAGATGCCTTGGTCTCTCTTCTGGTACTCTTTTATGGCCTTGTAGTTCCAGACTGTTAGCGGGTGAGTCCGGGCTAGAGAGAAGTTTGGTTTGTGGTTTCACCGTACCAAATACACTGGGCGGATGTTGGTCGACATCATTCAAGAGTCCAAGAAATCCGTCATCATTGTCATGTTCTCCATTCTCCAACTCTCCTTCTACCGTCTCCTTTTCTTTCTCTACATCCTTCATTTCCTTCAGAGCTGGGGGTGTTGTGTTGTCCATCATTCCCAGGTGAAAGGGTGATATTCCAGGGGATGTAGTTATCCTGATAAATCCACTCCAATGTTAGTAGGCCTAATCCTCTTTGTGAGTGAAAGATGAGTCTCCTGAGTAGAGATTATATGTTCCAATATTTAAAAAATCAGATACAGCACAAAACACACAAGCAAATTAAGGTATTTGAAAATATAGTTAAGAATAAAATAGTAATGAAAAAAAGTGTAAATTCTTTCACTAACAAGAGACAAGAATAAGCTATAGCTACAACACATTTTTTTAAACGGGTAAAGGTCTGACAATGAAATGACAAAGTGTATTTAGGTGTTGCAAAAAGGATGCTGAAATACTGATAATAAAAGTTGCTAGCAGTAGCCTACCTTGTGCATCGAACAGCATCCCCTTGATAAATCTATGTACCACTTTATGGACCCTAGGGGTTGATTTAGTCTGTAGAAATGACACCTGTACAGTCGGTGGACTGCAGTAGGTTAGGATAGACTCTAGCTCTGTCTCCCTGCGTTATCCCTGATGTGGCAGTATTTTGCATGCTGTGACGCAACAAAGTTTCCAAACATTCTGAGTGAATGAGCGTGACTGGCAGCATGGCATTGAACTGCAGGTTGACAGGAGTCTCTCTTGTTTGTTATCTAGGAAATACATCTGCGTCATCTGCATCAGTGTCACATGAATAGGCCATAGGGTACTCTGTCAGAGGAGGCTGGTGGGAGGAGCTATAGGAGAACGGGCTCATTGTAATAGCTGGAATGGAATTATTGTAACGGTATCAAACATATGGAAAAAAAGATTTTGGACTTTGAGCCCGTCCTCCCATAGCTCCTCCCACTAGCCTCCTCTGTACTCGGTCTAGTATCCAAATAGAGCCCCACAGTGGAGGTGTCATAATACCCATAAAACCTAGCGTTCAAACAGGGAAATGGTTCCAATCATTTTTAGAATGACTTAAAATAATGGCTGTGTTTTGTGTAGGCTTACCCTGGCGTGACGTTTTGATAACCATGTAAAACTCTCTAGGAGAATGTGACTTTTATTAATAAATTTGGCTCTATTTACTCTCATATTCGAAAATGTTCATTAGCATCAGAGTAGACATCATGCAAGACTACAAATCCCTGCAAGCTCCTGCATGAAACTCTAGCTGAAACTTTTACTAAGCAGGTATTGTGTAAATTTAAAACATTCACAATACAGTTCACAGAATTGTCAATTTAAAGCAATATTGCCAATTTATTCATTACTACATTTAGCTAACATTAGATAGTTAATCCAGAGATTCTTACCTTTGCCTCGATTCGGCAGTCTCGTCCAGATCACCAATGGTATTTGTAGGTCTTTATGATAATCAAATTAGCAGCTAATTAGCAGTTCTTTTTTTTTTTACAGGTAAATACAGGAAAATATATTCATGAAAGTCACCATGTCCTAGAGAAATGTACATGGTTATGAAAACGTCACGCCAGGGCAAGCCTACATGAAACAGCCCTTATTTTAAGTGTTTCTGTAATCCCCTATGGGAAAATGTATTGTGGAAAAAATGATTGGAACCGTTTCCCTGTTTGACATCTACAGTGAGGGAAAAAAGTATTTGATCCCCTGCTGATTTTGTACGTTTGCCCACTGACAAAGAAATGATCAGTCTATCATTTTAATGGTAGGTTTATTTGAACAGTGAGAGACCGAATAACAACAAAAAAATCCAGAAAAACGCATGTCAAAAATTTTATGAATTGATTTGCATTTTAATGAGGGAAATAAGTATTTGACCCCCTCTCAATCAGAAAGATTTCTGGCTCCCAGGTGTCTTTTATACAGGTAACGAGCTGAGATTAGGAGCACACTCTTAAAGGGAGTGCTCCTAATCTCAGTTTGTTACCTGTATAAAAGACACCTGTCCACAGAAGCAATCAATCAATCAGATTCCAAACTCTCCACCATGGCCAAGACCAAAGAGCTCTCCAAGGATGTCAGGGACAAGATTGTAGACCTACACAAGGCTGGAATGGGCTACAAGACCATCGCCAAGCAGCTTGGTGAGAAGGTGACAACAGTTGGTGCGATTATTCGCAAATGGAAGAAACACAAAAGAACTGTCAATCTCCCTCGGCCTGGGGCTCCATGCAAGATCTCACCTCGTGGAGTTGCAATGATCATGAGAACGGTGAGGAATCAGCACAGAACTACACGGGAGGATCTTGTCAACGATCTCAAGGCAGCAGGGACCATAGTCACCAAGAAAACAATTGGTAACACACTACGCCGTGAAGGACGAAATCCTGCAGCGCCCGCAAGGTCCCCCTGCTCAAGAAAGCACATATACATGCCCGTCTGAAGTTTGCCAATGAACATCTGAATGATTTAGAGGACAACTGGGTGAAAGTGTTGTGGTCAGATGAGACCAAAATGGAGCTCTTTGGCATCAACTCAACTCGCCGTGTTTGGAGGAGGAGGAATGCTGCCTATGACCCCAAGAACACCATCCCCACCGTCAAACATGGAGGTGGAAACATTATGCTTTGGGGGTGTTTTTCTGCTAAGGGAACAGGACAACTTCACCGCATCAAAGGGACAATGGACGGGGCCATGTACCGTCAAATCTTGGGTGAGAACCTCCTTCCCTCAGCCAGGGCATTGAAAATGGGTCGTGGGTGGGTATTCCAGCATGACAATGACCCAAAACACACGGCCAAGGCAACAAAGGAGTGGCTCAAGAAGAAGCAAATTAAGGTCCTGGAGTGGCCTAGCCAGTCTCCAGACCTTAATCCCATAGAAAATCTGTGGAGGGAGCTGAAGGTTCGAGTTGCCAAACGTCAGCCTCGAAACCTTAATGACTTGGAGAAGATCTGCAAAGAGGAGTGGGACAAAATCCCTCCTGAGATGTGTGCAAACCTGGTGGCCAACTACAAGAAACATCTGACCTCTGTGATTGCCAACAAGGGTTTTGCCACCAAGTACTAAGTCATGTTTTGCAGAGGGGTCAAATACTTATTTGCCTCATTAAAATGCAAATCAATTTCTAACATTTTTGACTTGCGTTTTCTGGATTTTTTTGTTGTTGTTATTCTGTCCCTCACTGTTCAAATAAACCTACCATTAAAATTATAGACTGATCATTTCTTTGTCAGTGGGCAAACGTGCAAAATCAACAGGGGATCAAATACTTTTTTCCCTCACTGTAGGTTTTATGGGTATTACGACACATACTGTGGTACTCTATACAGAATGTTTTACTAACAGGCCTAACTACTATATGATATTAAAAAAAAATCTTAGGTGACTTGATTAATGTCATAAATAAATAAAAAATACACTGCATTTTTTTTGACAGATTGTGCTGTTAACATGTTTTTGAGTGACAAAGACAGAATGTGAAATGTAGGGCGTAAATGCCTAAATGCTATACAAACACCAGTAAAATAATTTATAATATTTGTTAAATGAAAATTATGAGGGGAACATGGGAGACATATGAATGTTTGTCACTAGCTAGGTTTAGATCGCATTGGTGACAGCTTTTCATGCCAATATTCTAAAATCCGCATAAAAATAAAATGTGCATTTTCCCACCATTTATAAGTTTCCATTAAATTGACTTCATTGTTGCAGGTAAAAGGCTGTGCGTGATGACATGTTGCACATAAAGATACATTTTGCGGTTAAATTCCCATGTTCCGATTAGAAAATACAAGTTTAAATGGGTTTCCGTCACATTTTCAACTCTACTGATGGTTTTATCACAAAATAATTTTGCGTTATATAGGGTATTGGCACATGCGCTCGAGCCAACATAACTATCTGCTCGCTGTTGTCTAGCGCGCGTATAGCCTATATGATGAGATCATTATTACGGACAAATTAGCGAGATACATTCATTATCATGTCACCAGAATAAGACCCTCAATATTTATTGGAAAGCAGCATCAAACTCATTTACTTGCACTTTCACCACCCTGTAGCCTATAGCCTATAGTAAACGTCATGCCATCGTGTGACTCCCAAGTTTACTTCAATATGATGGTTATTATATCAATATATGTGCATTAAAAGCGTTTCCACCTACATTTCTCGCATATATTAATTTTACTGACACAAAAAGAGCCCACCTTGTCTAGCGTATTTTGTTTTGCCAACATTTGAAAAGTTTACAGAAAAAGTTATGTTTCTGTATCGACATTTACGATACTTTACTTAAATAAAAAAGTTGGATAGAATTCTGGTTACTAATCACGTTTCCATCCAACGTTTTTATGCAAGCAAAGGCATGCCTTATAAAAAAATGACAGCTGTGAAGTTTAGGTACACTTTTATGAATGCCAACGGATCATTTGTTCGTTCGACATGGGATATTTTTGTTTTGGTAAAAATAACTATGTGAGAAATTGCAGTGTAAACGCCTTTATGTGCAAATATTGACATAATACCTATCATGTCGCAACTATCGAAGTAAACTTGGAGTCAAGCGATGACATGGTGTGTGGTCCTCCCACTACCACTCGGGAAGCCATGCAGTTTATTAGGCTACAGATGAAGTAATTTATGAACTTCACAAGGTGGTGAAAGCGCACTGTGATGAGGTTGATGCTAATATAGATAAATATCGAGGGGTCTTATTCTGGTCACATGATGATCGATGCTTGTCTGCCGTTTGACAAAAAAATGATATACTCGCTCTTATCCATAATAATCTCATCATGTAAACTAGTCCAGCTGCACAGCCTGGTCGTCACTAGTTACCACATTTACAAAGTCGTAAACCCCGCCCATTTCTACAATGTATCATAAAATGTGATTTTGAACCTAACCACACTGCTAACCTTATGCCAACCCCTAACCTTAAGTTAAGACCAAACATGAAATATTTGTTTTCATAAATTTTTACAATAAAGCCAATTTTGACTTAGTGGCTGTGGTAACAAGTGGTAACCGCACAGCCTACCCGCACTTTATATGCGAGCTATTGGCTGGAGCGCATGTGAAGAGACCAGAGTAGGCACATTTGCTATTTAACGCAACAGTTTTTTGTGACAAAACTATCTGTTCGGTAGGCCTACATGAAAACTTAAGCGAGAAAGTACATTGTGTGTGCCCTACATCATCACGCAACAAGAAAGTTTGTTGGAAACCACTGGTGAAAAATGTTTAATATTTTTTTAATATGGATTTTAGAATATTCACATGAAAATTTGTTGCCAATTGGATGGAAAACTATCTGGTAACATGCAAACATATTAAAATGAGGAAGGCACTTTGTGTTGTCATCCACCCTGAATGTTTCATAATACTGAGGTCATCTGATATAACCCTTACTCCATTTGTGCAATACTGTAGGCTACAGTAAAATGGTAATCTTAGGTGGAGGCCTATGGTCAAATATTTCAACATTGTCTGGTTTTTGCGTGAATCATCACACAACTTTAAATAAACGAAATAAAAGAGGACACAAAAAGTAATATATTCACACAGCTTTAAACATATAAGAACGTTTTTAAACTTAACAAATCTTCATATTGTTTTACAGTAACAAAGCACAAGAGGGCCCCTCTGAAGATAATACTTTAACCCCCAACTATTGGTCATTAAGCCACTGTGCATCCATTGGAGCTCTCCATCAGGATATCACACAGGTTGAGGTTCCTATCAGTGTGCTGGGGATGCTGTCTGGCTGCTTTGCTGTCTCAGATGACCCTTCCAACTCTGGGTCAACAGACATGCCCATATTCTCCACCTCTTCCTCAGCAATGATCTCTTCTTCGTCTATCTCACTCTGAAACCTTCCATGTCTGATGTCCATCTCCCCCCCATCTGCTTTGAGAATGGACTCTTCCTTCTGGTTCAGATGGGTTGCTGTAATCTGATGTGCCTCCAGTAGTGCATCCGATGAAGAATTCTCAATTCCTGAGTGAAAAGCACACCCAAACATAACATCATGATATAGGAAACAAACACATGATACATCTCACACAGGTGTGTGTGTACAAGTGTGTACTTACCTGTAGTGTCATCCTGGTTATCTTGTAGGAGTTCAGTGTCCTTGCTCTCGTCCATCCCGGCTAGCCTCTGATGAAGATGAATCCTATCTCTCACCTCATACACACACGGCCAGACACATACATGAACACACGCAGAATATACTAGAACATACCGTGACTACTGTCTCTGAAGAAATGTTTTGGACAGGTACGAGAACAGTATACACAGGTTATAAAAAGATTCACTACACTGTCTCACTATGTGAATCATACCATGTTCTCCTGTTCTAGGGGCCATTCCATTCTCACCTTTTGGGGGTCGATAAATCGGCCCCAGATGAGCCTCAGGTAGCTGAAGAGGAGGAGGACACTGAGGAAGGACAAGTTACTGGCCACACCCATTACTGCTGACAGTGTCGGGAAGTTGTACAGGAAGTACCTGATGAGGGGAGAGAGGAGCAGTGGTGTAAAGTACTTCAGTAAAAATACTTTAACATACTTATTAAGTAGATTTTTTGGGTATCTATATTTTTGACAACTTTTACTTTTTCTTCACTAAATTCCTAAAGAAAAGAATGTACTTTTTACATTAATTGGAAATGTATACTTTTACTTTTGATACTTACACTACTGGTCAAAAGTTTTAGAACACCTACTCATTCAAGGGTACTTCTTTATTTTTACTATTTTCTACATTGTAGAATAATAGCTAAGACATCACAACTATGAAATAACACATATGGAATCACGTAGTAATTCAAATAGCTACCCTTTGCCTTGATGACAGCTTTGCACACGCTTGACATTCTCTCAACCAGAAAATAGTAAAAAAAATAAAAAACCCTTGAATGAGTAGGTGTTGTAAAACTTTTGACTGGTAGTGTAAGTATATTTAAAACCAAATACCCAAGTAGTATTTTACTGGGTGACTTTCACCTCTACTTCAGTCATTTTCTATTAAGGTATCTTTACTTTTACTCAAGTATGACAGTAGGGTACTTTTTTCACCACTGGAGAGGAGGTGGGTGGGGGGGATTAGTTCATACTTTCATGTAAATGTGTTACTTTTTAAGTAAATCAAAATGTTTCATACTTGTTAAAGATTTAATATGAGGTAAAGCGAACCTTATGCCAGTGAAGTGAGCGTGAATGTAGAGATTTGCTGAGTAGATCTGCACCCTTTGAGACTGGATTTCAATGATGGCTCCTATAGAGGGGGCATACTACAGAGAGAGAGGGATTAGCCATGTGTACACACACACACACACACACACACACACACACACACACACACACACACACACACACACACACACACACACACACACACACACACACACACACACACACACACACACACACACACACACACACACACACACACACAAACTGGCCAGCCAGAGACTCACAGAATCCTCTCTGTATTCGGAGAAGAGCTCCACCTCTACCAGCTGTTTCTGGTCAGCCGTTCCAGACAGGAAGAACGGGATGAGAAACAGTGTTCCCAGAGTCTGAAGCAGGCCGGAGCGATACCGCAGCATTGTCTAATAGGAACAGGACATGGAGCAGGACACCCTATAGCCAATGTATACAGTTTCTAATGCATATTTTACTTTATTGTCCATTGCCACATTCCTCTGACATACTGTACCTCTGTCATAAAGCTTATTACACTGTAAAAAAACACTACATAAGAGGTATCATAAGCAGTTCTATAGTTATATTTAACTATATAAGAGATGTCATTAGCAGTTCTATAGTTATGTTTAACTATATAAGAGATGTCATAAGCAGTCATAGTATGCGGTATGACAGCTGCGTGGGAGGTCAGTGTGCGGCAGCGGCGTACTCACAAAGCGAGAGCTGGAGCTGAGCTGCCTTACCTGAGACAGCGAGGCAGACCAACATGGTGGTCAATTTACCAATACAGGACAATCAGAATATTTAAATGTGCAGCTGATTTGTTCAGATTCAGAAGATATTGATTGTTCCCATTGCTGGGCAATTTGGTTGCAGCGATATACAAAAATCGATCATACACTTAAAATACACCACACCAATACAGATCAAAACAGATTAATGTTAAAAAGTGCAAAGCAGGGTTGTTTAATATGTAACTATGAGATGCACATTAACAAATCCAACACAATACTTGATATTGCCAACACTGGTCAACTCACAGATCGTGCTGAAGAGGTCACAGTCTGCCCCTGTCTGGAGTAACAGAACATCTTGACCATGAACATTCCTAACTCCTGATTGGCTGGCGACTCGGGCATCTCCAGCTCCAGAGAGATCCGATAGGGCTGGCCGTATGTCATCACCTTCAGAGGGAGGGTTCAAATGAGTTCAAACATCATAGTGAAAACCTCCCAATTCATTCTGTGAATTTGGAAAACGTTTCTAATCGTTACATAGGCTAATAAAGGTGGATGGATAAACAGTGTATATAAGGATCACCTGGTTCTTGCCATTCCTCAGGAGAGAGACGTTGGCGGTGGGGAAGGAGCAGAGAAGAGAAGCTGAGGAGTCACAGTCTGTCCTGCAAAAGGAAAGGGAGTTAAAAACATAATGAATTCCAATTATTGCAAAAGTATGTATGTACTTTAGGTATGGGAGGAAGAGAGAGAGAGAGACAGAGACAGAGAGAGAGGACCTGCACCGAGAGAACCCATGCCAAGAGAACCTACACCTAGACCACAGCATCACCAGCCACACCCCAACCAGCTCAGATCATCGCAAGCAAACCCTGGCCTCACCCTATATAGGCCCTCCCATATCAGACCTATGCCCCTTCTGCCCCCCACCCCTAAGGCAAGGACCTCAACATGACAGCAGGACATATGCCCAGGCCGTGAGTAGAGCAACAGGCCCAACCATACAAAAAAACACTAGACACTATGGAACACAAAGCTCTTACAATCTCATCCTGGAATATACAAGGTCTGAGGTCATCTGCCTTTGGCCTAAAGAGCAGAAACACAGACGTCATCAAAGAAATTGGAAATACAGACATTGTCATCCTACAAGAAACATGGTGTAAAGGAGACGGGCCCACTGGTTGCTCTCTAGCTTACAGAGAGCTGGTAGTTCCATCCATCAAACTACCAGTTGTGAAACAGGGAAGAGACTCGGGGGTATGTTCATTTGTTATAGAGCCGACTTAACCCACTATTAAATTAGTCAAAACAGGAACATTTTACATCTGTTTAGAAATTAATAAGGAAATTATGTCAACAGAGAAAAATGTCCTCATGTGTGCTACCTATATCCCCCCAATAGAATCCCCATACCTTAAAGATGACAGATTCTCCATCCTAGAGGGGGAGATAAACAATTTCCAGGCCCAGGGACATGTACTAGTCTGTGGCGATCTAAATGTCAGAACTGGACAAGAACCTGACACCCTTAGCACACAGGTGGACAAACACCTACCTGGAGGTGACAGCATTCCCTCCTCCATATGCCCCCCTAGACACAACTACGACAACATAGCCAACAAAAATGGGTCACAACTCCCGCAGCTCTGTCGGATGCTGGGTATGTACATAGTCAATGGTCGGCTTCAAGGGAACTCCTTTGGTAGGTACACCTATAGCTCATCCCTTGGCAGTAGTACTGTAGACTTTATCACTGACCTCAAACCAGAGTCTCTTAGAGCGTTCACAGTCTGTCCATTGACACCCATATCAGATCACAGCAAAATCACACTCTACTTGAACAGAGCTATGCTCAATCGTGAGGCATCAAAGCCAAAGGAACTGAATAATATTTAGAAATGCTATAGCTGGAAGGAAAGTAGTGTGGAAATCTAACAAAAAAACAATTAGGCAACAACAAATTCAAATCCCTTCTAGAGAATTTCCTGGACAAAATGTTTGTAAACTTAGAAGTAGAAAACCTAAACAGTATATTTGACCTCTCAGCTTCCCTATCAAATCTAAAAATGTAAACCTAAGAAAATGAACAACAATGACAAATGGTTTGATGAAGAATGCAAAAACCTATGAAAGAAATTGAGAAACCTGTCCAACCAAAAACATAGAGACCCAGAAAACCTGATACTATGCTTTCTCTATGGTGAATCACTAAAACAATACATAAATACACTACGGAAAAAGAATGAACAGCACGTCAGAAATCAGCTCAACTTTATTGAAGAATCCATAGTGTCACGTTTACTCCCGCTCCCCCTCGCTCGACGTTGCCAGTTTACTCACTATTACGCAAACCTGCCACCATTGTTACGCGCACCTGCGCCTCATGACACACACCTGGACTCCATCACCTTCCTGATTACCTCCCCTATATCTAACACTCCCCTTGGTTCTTTCCTCAGGCGTTATTGACTCTGTTTCTGTTTATATGGTTCATGTCTGTACGCTACTCTTGTTTTGTTCCATCTTCATTTAGTTATTAAATTCACTCCCTGTTCTTGCTTTCTGATTATTAGCGTACACGTTACACATAGAATCGAACCACTTCGGGGAAAATGTGAAAACTCTAAACAAACAACGACACGAAGAGTTATCTATCCAAAACGGAGATTAATGGATAAACCACTTATCCAATTTGTTTGTCTCTATAACAACAAACAGCAAAAACATAGACATGATCAAATACGAATCTTAGAATCAACTGTTAATGACTACCAGAACCCACTGGATTCTCCAATTACAGTGAATGAACTACAGGACAAATTACAAACCCTCCAACCCAAAAAGGCATGTGGTGTTGATGGTATCCTAAATGAAATGATAAAATATACAGACTACAAATTCCAATTGGCTATACTTAAACTCTTTAACATTATTCTCAGCTCTGGCATATTCCCCAATATTTGAAACCAAGGACTGATCACCCCAATCCACAAAAGTGGAGACAAATTTGACCCCAATAAGTACTGTGGGATATGCGTCAACAGCAACCTTGGGAAAATCCTCTGCATTATCATTAACAGCAGAATCGTACATTTCCTTTGTGAAAATAATGTACTGGGCAAATGTCAAATTGGCTTTTTACCAAATTACCATACGACAGACCAAGTATTCACTCTGCACACCCTAATTAACAAACAAACAATCCAAAACAAAAGCAAAGTCTTTGTTTTGCATTAATTTAATTAATTTCAAAAAAAGCTTTAGACTCAATTTGGCATGAGGGCCTGATATACAAACTGATGGAAAGTGGTGTTGTGGAAAAACATACAACATTATAAAATCCATGTAGACAAACAACGTGTGCAGTTAAAATTGGCAAAAAACACACACATTTCTTTCCATAGAGCCAGGGGGTGAGACAGGGATGCAGCTTAAGCCCAACCCTCTTCAACATATATTTCAACATATTGGCTAGGGCACTAGAACAGTCTGCAGCACCCGGTCTCACCCTACTAGAATCTGAAGTCAAATGTCTACTGTTTGCTGATGATCTGGTGCTTCTGTCCCCAACCAAGGAGGGCCTACAGCAGCAGCTAGATCTTCTGCACAGATTCTGTCAGACCTGGGCCTTGACAGTAAATCTTGGTAAGACAAAAATAATGGTGTTCCAAAAAAGGTCCAGTTGCCAGGACCACGAATACAAATTCCATCTAGACACCGTTGCCATAGAGCACACAAAGAACTATACATACCTCAGCCTAAACATTTAACAGGTCATTTCCACAAAGCTGTGAACGCTCTGAGAGACAAGGCAAGAAGGGCCTTCTATGCCATCAAATGGAACATAAAATTCGACATACCAATTAGGATCTGGCTAAAAATAATTGAATCAGTTATAGAACCCATTGCCCTTTATGGTTGTGGGGTCCGGGGTCCGGGGTCCGCTCACCAACCAAGAATTCACAAAATGGGATAAACACCAATTTGAGACTGCATGCAGAATTCTGCAAAAAATATCCTCTGTGTACAACGTAAAACACCAAATAATGCATGCAGAGACCCGTTAAATTCTACAACCACATAAAAGAAAGCGATTCCCAAACCTTCCATAACAAAGCCATCACCTACAGAGAAATGAACCTGGAGAAGAGCCCCCTAAGCAATCTGGTCCTGGGGCTGTTCACAAAGACAAACAGACCCCACAGAGCCCCAGGACAGCAACACAGTTAGACCCAGCCAAATCATGAGAAAACAAAAGGTAATTACTTGACACATTGGAAAGAATTTACAAAAAAACAGAGCAAACTCTAATGCTATTTGGCCCAAAACAGAGAGTACACAGTAGCAGAATACCTGTCCACTGTCACTGACCCAAAAATAAGGACATCTTTGACTATGTACACTTCCTGCACTTCCTAACCTCCTGCCAAATGTATGACCATATTAGAGACAAATATTTCCCTCAGATTACACAGCCCCACAAAGAATTTGAAAACAAGTCCAATGTTGATAAACTCCCATGTCTACTAGGTTAAATATTACAGTGTACCATCACAGCAGAGAGAGAGAGAGAGAGAGAGAGAGAGAGAGAGACAGAGATAGAGACAGAGAGAGATAGACAGTGTGTGTGTGAGAGAGAGAGAGAGAGAGCAAAAGAGAGAGAGACGTAGAGAGATAGACAGCGTGTGTGTGTGTGTGAGAGAGAGTGTGTCTGTATGTGTGTAAAACACACCTGTAGTAGTAGTGAACAGGTGTACTGTAGGTGGCTAGGGGCATGTAGGAGTAGTAGAAGCTCCCGTAGAGGAAGATGGCGGTCCATAGTAACAGTCCCAGAGCACACAGTAACAACGCTCCCTGTAACACCCTCTGACGCGCCTGCAGTGTTACCGTGGTAACAGTGTCCCGGAGCCAGAGCAGCGCCGGTCCAACTGGATCACCTGACTCATGATGACCTCCGGTGCCCATAGGTTCAGTTCCTGTGTCCATCTCTGGAGTGTGGATGATCTATTCTGATGCTTGATAGAATTTCTCTGGTCAAGCTATCTGGTCAGGTTCGCATAAAAAAATATATATATTTTATTAAAAACATAAACGGGATAGGTGCAGTGAAATGTGTTGTTTTACAGGGTCAGCCATAGTAGTACAACACCACTGCAGCAAATTAGGGTTATGTGCCTTGCTCAAAGGCTCATCAACAGATTTTTCACCTTGTCGGCTCGGGTATTTGAACCAGCAACCTTTCAGTTTCTGGCCCAATGCTCTAACTTCTAGCGTTTGATGTATTATATGAACAGAGCGAAAGGCAGACCTATATCTGAGGGCTAATGACAAGGGACTATTGAGACCTGTGTGCCACAGGGCAGAGGGTTGAAGGCACAGACAGTGATTGCAGTGATGATTTTCAGTGGTATGAAACCACTGGGTCTAATTTCACAAGTCACAAGTCTAACCAAACTACATCAGATGACGAGATGAGATGACTGAAGTTTGTCAAGATAGAAAGGGTAGCGATTGAAGAATACAGAATATTCCTAAAAAAACTGATTTATAAAGGAACTAATTCAACAATGGACACTCAATTTACCTAAATATACCAACAGTAACAATTAATACACGTTGAATATTGTCCTTCAATTATAAAACTGTGGGAAAAGATGTAGTCCTATATTAATAAACTCTCTGTTACTGACACAGGGAGCACACTGCCAAAGTATTAAAACTCACCTCCAAATGTCTCAATGACCTCGGATATTGGTGCAGAGATAAAATAAAATGGTGTTATTGTTTCAATAACTTATTTGATAACGAGCAGTAAAAGTTGTCCCCCTTCTCCCAACTTCTTCTCTAAGAGCGTGTATTGCAGCACAGATAAAACGATATAAAAACACGGTCTCAGTGCCTTTATAGACAAGCTCTCCAATAGGCTACTGAGATAGAAAAAAAGCACCGGATTGGTCGCGTTTCTCACGTAGGGTTACAGTTTAAAACTACTGTAGAACGTTTAAATGAAACTTAAAAAGCATATTTAAACAATAACCAAACAAAGAAGACAGGGAGATATTTTGAAAACAGAAAATTCAACTGATATCAGTATCACCCATACCAGCACAAGTCATTTCTCATATATCTGCATAAGGAATTGCTCTTCACAGACTTCAGCTGTGTTGTTGAGTAATATTTTGGATGTTGAAATATCCCAATATTTGGTACCAAGTCGGATCCAGTTTCTTCACAATAGGATATTAAACAATTTCCTGTCTCTGGGTTTGGATATGAATTCAAATATAATAATAATATTTTATATATATGTTATTATTATGCATATTTTCTCTATTAGATTGCAGTGAAGTGCATGCATTACTTAGCCTATAACAAACTTGAACAACTTGAGGTCAAGAACGCAGCGCCTAGGCTTTTGGAACAAATCCCGAAACTAACGTACAGTTCATGTAGCTCCGCCCACCGTCGTTCCATAGTTGTTTCTGGCAACATTGTATCCATTGTGTAACCATTTCTATTTGGGGCCTTCTGCTGCAGTGTTGCCATGTTCTTAGTTTTCCTGCTATTTGAGCTACTTTGAAAACGATGCATTGGTCGCGGGTTGCAGGTTTTTGGGCTATTTCTAAGTTGCACCGCGGCCGCAAAGGCATACTGCTCTTAAAAACATATTTCACTGTGACCTGCTCCTGGTTGTCACGCAGTGAGAAAGGCTGTTGCTGGATGGGTGAGTGAGTAGTTGTGAGGGCCGGAGGGGTGTTTGTTGAGAGATCACTACAGTTATTGGCTGAGACAACTTTTTAGGTAGATATGTAGGCTATTTACATTGGCATTATGGAGACACCTTTTTCCATAAAACATATTAATACTCTAGAACTGATGCGCATCAATAAATAATGGAGACAAAGCACTGGAGAAATACTTTGGGCGCACTAGAGTGCGTTACATAAATCCGCTCGGAGGTGTTTGAAATGGCATTCTAATTATGACTGCTTAAATAAAACGGTATCAAGCAAAGTGCTTTAAACATGCTCAGTTCTTTGGTCTCGGTGGCTGCCGGAGTGGACATTTAAAATGGAAGTTATGGAACTCCCTCGCATGATTGTTTTTATGGGGAAAAGTCCACAATGAAACGGACACTAGGCTAAATGTATAGAATTAAACATGTGCCTCTGTTGGCCATCAAATAGCCTATTAATGTACATGCCATTGTAGGCTACCATTTGATACAATAAATATGTTGAAATGACGATATCACTGGAGTCATTGCAAATCAATGTGTGCCACTTGTGTAGCCTACCTGGAGCTGGAACACCAATTTAATAAATCGCCTACAACTTCAGTTTATCGTTGTTGTACCCTTGTGTTATTATGAACACATTAGATTGACTGTAACAGTAGTCAGATTAGGCTACAGGTAAAACAAATTCAAAAAAAGAAACACTGGCAGCTGTTGACAAGCATATTCAGTTCATATACATATTGTTCATATTTAATCTCCTCGCTATTCATGTTGAATAAATTAGTCTATTCATTTGAATTTAGCAAGCTGCTAAATCGTTCAGTTTACATCTTATCTAGGCTACTGTAAACGATCTGAAATAAGATGTAGGCCTATCGGGTGCTATAGGCTACCTGTCTTTATCTAAGCAAACTATGGCAAAATGTAATTAGAATCATAAACCCAGATTTGTGTCTGTAGTCTATGCCTATTTAAATGACGAGTCATTCTCGCAAATGGGCCATTTATAACGACTTAGTCTTAACTTAGTCTTAACATCTGGAACATAATAACAGCACAATTGCCAGAAAATAGCCTAACATTAGTTCATCCAAGTGTTTCTTGCTCAGAGATTTGAGATCCTCTGTCCAACTTTCATCACTCAAACTCTCCTGTCAGATTTATCTATAGTTATAAACATGCAAAGGGGATTTATTTACAATTATTAACCTGGTTCGAACCCTGAATGCTGCTTGGCATATATACCACGGGTATGACAAAACATTACTTTTTACTGTTCTAATTACGTTGGTAACCAGTTTATAATAGCAATAAGGCACCCCGGGGTGCCTTAAAGCTGTATCCAGGCACTCTGCGTTGCATCTGCTTAAGAACAGTCCTTAGCCGTGCTATATTGGCCATATACCATGACCCGTGTGCCTTATTGCTTAATAATAGCAGTCAAGCGAGTTAATTAATAAGGGCGAATGATCTTTTCTCTTGTCACATATTAACATTCCTTTATTATGCCATGTCATAGATTGCGATACTTATTCTTTTGAGAAAACCCGAATTTTTCTTCTAACGTCATTACAAGTTACTGTGATATTCCTTCTTAATTGTCTCGATAACATTATGGAAAAAGGGTTTATTGTATAGTTAAGGCAACTCCTCTTGCTGTGAAAAAAATGTGCTATTTTTCAGGCCTTTTGGCGGGGTTTGAGTGGTCATTTGCTAGAAATTCTTGCTTAACCTGGCAACCCTGGTCTGCTGATTTCTTGTCGCATTGTCGGATGATAGTTAACTGGGAAAACAAACATCCCGTTTTATACTCTTACCGTCCACTGTCCCTTTGACTTTTTCTGCTCTACAGACAGACAGGATGGATGTCGGATTTCGCTGCCCCGTTATCCTTTGCCTAACCCTGGCGGTTTTGGCCTCGGTTCTGGCCGATTTGGATGACACTTTAATGGGGGCACCTGGGTCTTCAGTCCGTTTGTCGGAAAACGACCCAGGTTTGAAGAAGGCACTGAAGTTTGCAGAGGAGCGCTATAACATGGGGTCCAATACGATGCACGTTCGTAGAGTTAGCAAGATCCTCTCTGCCAGTAAACAGGTAGACTACACCAGTGTTGTGAAAATGTTATTTGTATATATATATTTTTAATCTCATAATAATAGCCTAAAATCATGTTAATGTCCATTGTGGTTGTAGGTCATAATACCGTATCGTGGGCTGTTCGAGGGTGCTCTCGAGCGGCTACTCTAGATGTTCTTTACCATTCAGCCATCAGATTTGCCACCAATGCTCTTTATAGGACACATCACTGCACGCTATACTACTCCGTAAACTGGTTATCTACCCGTCGCAAGATCCACTGGTTGATGCTTATTTATAAAACCCTCTTAGGCCTCACTCCCCCCAATCTGATATACCTACTGTAGCCCTCATCCTCCACATACAACAACCGTTCTCCCAGTCACTGCTCCCGAGTGGCGCAGCAGTCCAATGCACTGCATCTCAATGCAAGAGGGGTCACTACAGTCCCTGGTTTGAATCCAGGCTGTGATTGCGAGTCCCATAGGGCGGCGCACAATTGGTCCAGCGTTGTTAGGGTTTGGCCGGGGTAGACCGTCATTGTAAATAATGATTTTTCTTAACTGACTTGCCTAGTTAAATAAACAATGAATGTAAACAACCAGCCATAAAGGAGATATGCGGCCGGCTACGTCAGAACCCACCAACCTGTTCTAGCGCGTCTGAACTAGAGGTCTTCAAGGGTCTAAAAAGTTGGACTCGTTCCGAAATGGACCTGAGGCTTTGCCACCCGGACCCGTTATGCATATATATAGATATTTTTTTTCATCGATATATTCCGAACGGACCCGAGGATAACTGAAAAATCTGTCGTTGTGCCCTTGAAGGGAGGAGGGGGGTGTAAAGGTAGGAGGGGAGCAGGGAGAAGGAGACTAGAGACAGCAACCAACCAAGCCAACTCGTGCTATAGTAGACTAATAGCTGCCATAGCTAGGTTATTATTACTATTATTTTTAATTTAACCTTTATTTAACTAGGCAAGTCAGTTAAGAACAAATTCTTATTTACAATGACGACCTACCGGGGAACAGTGGGTTAACTGCCTTGTTCAGGGGCAGAACTACAGATTTTTACCTTGTCAGCTCGGGGATTCAATCTAGCAACCTTGCGGTTACTGGCCCAACGCTCTAACCACCTGGCTACCTGCCACCCCCAGTTGTTAATATATCATCAAATGTGATTACGTAGTACCTGCCTAGTTAAGCTAGCTAAAGTTAGCTAGCTAGCCAATCAAGGCTGCAATGCATGCGCTTTTTCATCCTACAGTTACAAATAACAACAAGTCCAAGCCTTAACGGTCGGCTCTTGGTGTAGACTATCCTCTCCTTTAACTTAATTCTGTCATTTTAATTCCATCTTTCATTGATTAGATATCTCCTAACGTTTGCCACACACAGAGGCTCTACGACTAGCCTGGCTATTGCCACTTTGATGACTTATGCTTGGCCAACAACAAGCTACACGCGCCATGCTCTACTCTAGTGAAAAGCAAGAGCAAGAGCAAAAGCATAAATAATAAAATGTCTTTCTCTCTGTACTGGAGCAGTTGTGTTCGGTTCTGCACGGGCCCTTCTGGACAAGTCCGTTCAAATTACACATACCTGAGACCCGTGACAATCATATCAGATCTGACCCAGTTAATTACTTTTTTTTGCCATGTAGCGGTGTAGCTAACTACTGGAACTACACACTACTTTTTTAGCAAAATAAAATATGGGTGAAGTAGGCAAGAATCTCTTTCTCGGTGTCTGACCTGCCTAATTCTTACTTGAAACATAGTTTTTGTGTTTAATAGGCTAAATTACACATTCTGTTAACATATGAACCCAAAGTCATCTGTCTTGCAATTTGTACCCTGCCATTTCAGATTTACATATTAAAATTCTTCACAAAGTGGTTTGGATGTAGTGAACTACTTTTTCAGATTAACTTTAGTGAAGTCAACTATATGTTTATTAATGGTAGCTTATGTGTAGCTTAACTTCTTCCAGTGTGAAGTAATTGGTAGCTTGGTAAACTATCTTTTTAGAAAAGCTTCCCCAACACTGCCCTCAACAAACCCATTGTCTCAACTAGACTAGCCAGTTAGAGCTCTGCTGAATAAGAGACCTGTATTTTCCAGCATAATCAGCCCCTTTAGCTAGGCCTATAAATGCCATATATTGGTCTTGAAAGTGACGTCAGAGCTAAATTGTAAGCTAGATGGCAAAACAACAACCGCAGAGTTGATTTTGTTTATTTTTCAAAGAGGCCGACCTTCACTGTGTAGTGACTCTATGTGTTGTCTCTGTGTATTGACTCTGTGTGTTGTCTCTGTGTATTAACTCTGTGTGTTGACTCTGTGTTGACTCTGTGTGTTGTCTCTGTGTATTGACTCTGTGTGTTGTCTCTGTGTATTGACTCTGTGTGTTGTCTCTGTATGTTGTCTCTGTGTATTGACTGTGTGTTGACTCTGTGTGTTGACTGTGTGTTGACTCTGTGTATTGACTCTGTGTGTTGACTGTGTGTTGACTCTGTGTGTTGTCTCTGTGTGTTGACTGTGTGTTGTCTCTGTATGTTGTCTCTGTGTATTGACTGTGTATTGACTGTGTGTTGACTCTGTGTGTTGTCTCTGTGTGTTGTCTCTGCATGTGTCTGTCTTGTAGCTGGTGAAGGGTATCCGATACAGCATCATGGTGGAGCTAAGTAACACCCAGTGTAAGAAGGCTGCCAGACTGATGACCTGTGACTTCTACCCAGAGGAACACAACCTGAAGGTGAGGCCTGTGTGTGTTTGTTTTTCTGTCTTGGGATGATAACAGTGTAGGTTGTTGGAGGGAGATAGTGTTACAGGGAAAGTACAGCAAAACTCATGTCAGTCCACCTCATCAAATCAAAACAAAACCCAAAGTTTTACAATATTTGTCACGCCCTGACCATAGAGAGCCTTTTATTCTCTATGTTGGTTAGGTCGGGTGTGACTAGGGCGGATAATCTAGGTTGTTTTATTTCTATGTTGGCCTGGTATGGTTCCCAATCAGAGGCAGCCGTTTATCGTTGTCTCTGATTGGGGATCATATTTAGGCAGCCATTTCCCCACTGGGTTTTGTGGGATCATGTTTTGTTTATGTGTAGTTGCATGTGAGCATTTCATTTACTTCAGGTTTCATTTGTTCGTTTATTGTTTTGTATTTGCTGAAGTTTCACTTTATAATAAAGATGTGGAACGCTACGTACGCTGCGCCTTGGTCCAGTTCTTACGACGAGCGTGACAGAAGATCCCACCACAACAGGACCAAGCAGCGTGCCCAGGAGGAGGAGGTATCCTAGGAGGAGAAGACATCCTGGACATGGAAGCAGACGTAAGGAGAAAAGGGAGGACAGCGACGACGCCGGGGTTCGCGGCCACAAGGAAAGCCCAAAGGACGGCCCCCAAATTTATTTTTGGGGAGGAAGCACGGGGTGGTCGGCGGAGCCGAGGAGCAAACCAGAGCCAATCTGGGAGAAGAGGGAGAAATTGGAGGAGAGTGAACGGAGAGAGTCAGAGACCGTCAGTGAGTTGATGGAGAAATTGGAGGAGAGAGAAATTAGAGAGTTGTTGTGTTGGTGTATGATGCACGACATTCTCCCTAAGGAGCGTGTTATCTGTTTGATGCCACCTGAGTCAGCTCTTCGTACTCGTCCTGAGGAGCGTGCTAGCAGTCTGGTAAAAACTGTTCCAGCTCCACGCACCAGGTCTCCAGTACGCCTCCACAGCCCTGTACGTCCTGTGCCAGCTCTCCGCACTCGCCTTGAGGAGCGTATCATTTGTCCGGTATCATGTGTGCCGGCTCTACGCACCAAGTCTCCAGTATGCCTTCACAGCCCAGTACGTCCTGTGCCAGCTCCCGGCACTCGCCATGCGAAATGTGTCATCGTTCCGGTACAATTTGTGCCGGCTCTACGCACCAAGTCTCCAGTGCGCCTCCACAGCCCAGTACGTCCTGTGCCAGCTCCCCGCACTCGCAGTGCGAAGTGTGTCATCGTTCCGGTACGATTTGTGCCGGCCCTAGGCACCAGGTCTCCAGTGCGCCTCCACAGCCCAGTACGTCCTGTGCCAGCCCCTCGCACTCGCCCTGAAGAGCATGTCACCAGTCCGGTGCAACCTGTGCCGGTCCCACGCATCAGGCCTCCAGTGCACACCCCCAGTCCGGCATGTCCTGCGCCTGCTCCTGGCACTCGCCCTGAAGAGCATGTCACCAGTCCGGTGCAACCTGTGCCGGTTCCACGCATCAGGCCTCCAGTGCGCACCCCCAGTCCGGCATGTCCTGTGCCTGCTCCTCGCACTCGCCCTGAAGAGCGTGTCATCAGTCCGGTGCAACCTGTGCCGGTCCCACGCATCAGGCCTCTAATGCGCCTCCCCAGTCCGGCATGTCCTGTGCCTGCTCCCTGCACTCGCCCTGAAGTGCGTGTCACCAGTCCGGTGCCACCTGTACTGGCTCCACGCACTAGGCCTCCAGTGTGCATCAACAGTCCAGAGCTTCCGGCAACGGTCCCCAGTCCAGAGCTTCCGGCGACGGTCCCCAGTCCAGAGCTTCCGGCGACGGTCCCCAGTCCAGAGCTTCCGGCGACGGTTCACAGTCCGGAACCTCCTACGACGGTCCACAGTCCGGAACCTCCTTCGACGGTCCGCAGTCCGGAACCTCCTGCGACGGTCCACAGTCCGGAACCTCCTGCGACTGTCCACAGTCCGGAACCTCCTACGACGGTCCACAGTCCGGAACCTCCTACGACGGTCCACAGTCCGGAACCTCCTACGACGGTCCACAGTCCGGAACCTCCTACGACAGCCCAGTCCAGGCACGGCGTCCAGGCACGGCGTCCAGTCCCGCTCCATGGCCGGAGCCTTCCTTTGCGCCGGTGCCCAGTTCAGGCATGGCGGCCAACTCAGCTCCATGGCCGGAGCCTTCCTCGGCGCCGGTGCCCAGTCCGGGTGCGGCGTTCAACCGAGTTCAACCCAGGGTCCTCCTCTGCGCCGAGGCCCAGTCCGGGCACGGCGTTTTACCCGGCTCCATGGCCGGACCTGTGGTCTGGGCGGGGGCAAAGTCCCGCACCAGAGCCGCCACCGATGCTGGCGGATCCTCAAGTCAGGTTTTGCAGCCGGAGTCCGCACCTTTGGGGGGGTACTGTCACGCCCTGACCATAGGGAGCCTTTTATTCTCTATATTGGTTAGGTCGGGGTGTGACTAGGGTGTGTAATCTAGGTTGTTTTATTTCTATGTTGGCCTGGTATGGTTCCCAATCAGAGGCAGCCGTTTATCGTTGTCTCTGATTGGGGATCATATTTAGGCAGCCATTTCCCCACTGGGTTTTGTGGGATCATGTTTTGGTTTTGTGTAGTTGCCTGTGAGCACTTCACTTGCTTCCCGTTTCGTTTGACCTTTATTGTTTTTTTGTGCGGTTCACTTCAAATAAAATGTCGAACCGATTTCACGCTGCGCTTTGGTCTGATTGTTCTTACGACGATCGTGACAATATTGAAAATTGGCAAAACCTAAACCACAAATGTAAATAAACTGTCAACTCTGAAGTGGCCAGTATCAAGGCCATTGTGTGTATCTGGGTCTATTGCAGGTTATTATTCTATCCGTCTGTTCTCCCTTCCCCTAGTCATGTGACCAGGACCTTGTGATAAATAACTTGTCATGAATTTTACACACTGTTATCCCCTGCTGCAGCGATGTGCACAAGCAGTCAGCTACCCCTTATTTGTTCCGCCTGCTGTATTTGTTTTCATGACTTAGCAGAAACTTAATCAGAAATGTCTCCAAGGTCAAGGAAACAAAGTGTTCATAGTGTTCACCCCTCTACTTAACTTCTGTGTAGGTTCAGAAATAGACTGTTGGATGTTTACATTAGGTCGCATACAAAGGATATGTATGTGCTTTACCATTCCCATGACGGGAATCATTTACACAGGCATTTCTCTCTGAAACGCACACAAACATACACTACATTCTATTATCAAATCACATTTTATTGGTCACATACACGTGTTTAGCAGATGTTATTGCAGGTGTAAAATGCTTGTGCTTCTAGGTCCTACAGTGCAGTAATATCTAACAAGTAATACGTAACAATTTCACAACATATACCCAATACACACAAATCTAACTAAGGAATGGAATTAAGAATATATACATATATGGACGAGCGATGTCAGAGCGACATGGACTAAGATACAGTAGAATAGTATAGAATACAGTATATACATATGAGATGAGTATTGCAAGATATGTAAACATGATCAAAGTGACTAGTGTTCTATTACTTACAGTGGCCAGTGATTTCTAGTCTATATCTATAGGCAGCAGCCTCTAATGTGCTAGTGGTGGCTGTTTAACAGTCTGATGGCCTTGCGATAGAAGCTGTTTTTCAGTCTCTCGGTCCCAGCTTTGATGCACCTGTACTGACCTCGCTTTCCGGATGATATCGGGGTGAATCAAATCAAATGTATTTGTCACATACACATGGTTAGCAGGTGTTAATGCTAGTGTAGCGAAATGCTTGTGCTTCTAGTTCCGACCATGCAGTAATATCTAACAAGTAATATAACCTAACAATTTCACAACTACCTTAAACACACAAGTGTAAAGGAATGAATACGAATATGTACATAAAAATATATAAATGAGTGATGGCCGAACGGCATAGACAAGATGCAGTAGATGGTATAGAATACAGTATATACATATGAGATGAGCAATGCAGGGTATGAAAACATTATATGAAGTGACATTGTTTAAAGTGGCTAGTGATACATTACATCAAGATGGCAAGATGCAGTAGATGGTATAGCGTACAGTATATACATATGAGATGAGCAATGTAGGGTATGAGAACATTATATAAAGTGGCATTGTTTAAAGTGGCTAGTGATACATTTAATTACATCAGATGGCAAGATGCAGTAGATGGTATAGCGTACAGTATATACATAAGAGATGAGTAATGTAGGGTAAGTAAACATTATATAATATAAAGTGGCTAGTGATAAATTGATTACATCAATTTTACCATTATTAAAGTGGGTGGAGTTGAGTCAGTATGTTGGCAGCAGCCACTCAATGTTAGTGATGGCTGTTTAACAGTCTGATGGCCTTGAGATAGAAGCTGTTTTTCAGTCTCTCGGTCCCTGCTTTGATGCACCTGTACTGACCTCGCCTTCTGGATGATAGCGAGGTGAACAGGCAGTGGCTCGGGTGGTTGTTGTCCTTGATGATCTTTTTGGCCTTCCTGTGACATCGGGTGGTGTAGGTGTCCTGGAGGGCAGGTAGTTTGCCCCCGGTGATGCGTTGTGCAGACCTCACTACCCTCTGGATAGCCTTCCGGTTATGGGCGGAGCAGCTGCCGTACCAGGAGCTGATACAGCCGGACAGGATGCTCTCAATTGTGCATCTGTAAAAGTTTGTGAGGTTTTAGGTGCCAAGTCAAATTTCTTCAGCCTCCTGATGTTGAAGAGGCTCTGTTCCACCTTATTCACCACACTGTCTGTGTGGGTGGTCCATTACACTGTTTATAAACAAGTCATGAACACAGCAGCCCAATAAAATAAACACAGATTATCTCACTAACCATGTTTTATCCGCTGATATGTTCTCTGTCAGACGGAGGTGTGTGTGTTTGAGGTCTGGGACATTCCCTGGGAGAGCAAGTCCACCCTGCTCAATCAGAAGTGCCAGCCAGCAGGTTAGTTTCAAAGGTTTAACTGTGGGAACTAAATGTACCTTTGTGCTTTTATTTGTTTAGGATTGTTTCTATAAATACTCGTAGCTACATCTAATTGTTTTTCATGATGCTTGCGTTTCAGTCGATCCCAAACCAGTTGAGACCAACAAAGTAGAATTTCTGTCCCTCTCCACAAGCAAACCAGTTGAGGTAATAGAAAACGTAGCGCTTGTTGTATGTGTATTTGAGCGTGTTTTCTCGTTTATTCTGTATGCGTATATTTAATATACTTGTCAATAATGAACTTATATTTTGTGACAGGAGACAGAGGATTTCGTGGAGCTTCTGGGTCAGTTCAAAGAGTTCATGGTCAGATACAATAGGACTTACAGCAGCCAAGAGGGTGAGAGATAAATGTCAATCCATCATTTTACACAACATCGTCCATCCACCTCCACAGATGATAAGGTAAACCATCTTAACATAACATTTTTGTCTGACCTCTGACCTTTGCTGCTATAGACACTGACCGGCGGCTGCGTATCTTCCATGAGAACCTGAAGACCGCTGAGAAGCTCCAGTCTCTGGACCTGGGCACAGCCGAGTACGGAGTCACCAAGTTCAGCGATCTCACAGGTGTGTGTGTGTGTGTGTGTGTGCATGTGTGGGAATGCAGATTAATAAGCCCGGTGAAGTTCCAGAACATCCACTGAGCGCGCCGAAGAGGTCACCGTCTGCTCTTCTGTGGAGCAACAGGACATCCTGTGTGTGTCTGTGATTCTGTGACAGTTTGAAACATGTTCCCTTGCAGAGTTAGTTAACCTGTTGAGTAATTCCACTTCTACGTAGCTCATTCCAAAAGGCTACAGTACAACTCCTCAGCTGTACACTGTGAATAATCCTAATATTCTACCTCTCCTCCCTCTACCCTCTCCCTCTGTCTCTCACCGTCCAGAGGAGGAGTTTAGGACTCTGTACCTGAACCCCCTGCTGAGCCAGCAGAAACTTCAGCGGTCCATGAAGCCTGCTGCCATGCCCCACGGCCCTGCCCCGCCTAGCTGGGACTGGAGAGAGCATGGAGCTGTCAGCCCTGTCAAGAACCAGGTAGGACAGGGTTTAGAGATGGTCTTACAGACTGGAGATGACTACAGGTATGACTGTAAATGTGTATATGTGATTGTATTTATGGATTTATTTATCAGACAAATAACAACTTAAAAAGACTTTATATAGCATTCAAAGTATTCATGACTTTTCTTTGATGCTTCACTAAACATAAGTTTAAGTAAGCAAAAGTCATACTTTCATTCATACTGTAGATATGACACAATTCATGGAAATTGTGGAGGTAGGTAATACCTGTGTGTGTGTATGGCTGATTATGCGGCTTGTGTTTGTATTGCAGGGCATGTGTGGTTCTTGCTGGGCATTCTCAGTGACAGGAAACATTGAGGGCCAGTGGTTTGTGAAAACGGGTAAACTAGTGTCTCTCTCTGAGCAAGGTAAGCACAAGCATTGTATGTATCATACACTTACCTGTACAACAGTACAGTTTCCCTTATCTCCATAACAGTTTTGAATTGATTGGTTCAATGTCCTATCACCCACAGAGCTGGTGGACTGTGATACTGCGGACCAGGCCTGTGGGGGCGGGCTTCCATCAAATGCATATGAAGCTATCGAGAAGCTGGGTGGTCTGGAGACAGAGACTGACTACAGCTACACCGGCAAGAAGCAGAGCTGTGACTTCACCACCGACAAAGTCACTGCCTACATCAACAGCTCTGTGGAGCTGTCCAAGGACGAGAACGGTGAGTGGGAGGAGAGGTGAAAGACACTTTGAAAAAAGTAGAGAGAGAGAGGGTAGGGTACACAGAGATAAAGACACTGATGATAGGTTGAAGGATTGGATGAAGATTGAACGATGCGATACATATGGAGGAGGGTTGGCCACGTGTTAATCTTGGTTTCCTTCCCTTTTTATGTTTAGAAATTGCTGCTTGGCTGGCTGAGAATGGACCAGTATCTGTGGCCCTGAACGCCTTCGCAATGCAGGTAACCAGGGGTTGAATGGGTTCATGGAACAGAAGGAACAGAAACGGAATCTGGAATGGAAGTGATCCATACTGTTCCGGAACAGAACTTCTAATTTAAATGCATGGGAACGGTTAATAACGTTATTTTACGTTCCAGGCATTTTTTTCTAGTCCCACAACAAAACGCAAAGCGTCTATGCAAAGCGCCTATGCAAAGCCCTCACTCTGTCACTCAGAAACGTATTCCAGTGTCTGCCTGCAAGCTGAAAATCTTCACCTGTGTGTGTTTAGGCTACCTGCCCCTTTCCTCTTTTTGAAGCATAGGCTACTGTACTGACATTACAGGCTTGATTCAGAAGATAGGGAGGGAGAGAGATTTTTAATTAGCTAGAGATGAATGGATTAACTTTCTCAATGCTAGTTAAGGATACTATAGGCCTAGTGATCACGCTGGATTTATTAACTACAAAAAGGTGTTTTTAATTCTCTGCACACACAAGCTTGTTAGCTAGCTAAATCAAGTTTGTTAGCTAGCTAGCTCAAAGGACGTTCAAAGTTCCTACATAGAAGCCACTTCTCCTAGGTATAATTCTGTGGACCTAATTCATACAATGTATGTCATAACAAGATGCCCAGCGCTTCAAGCCTCCTCCTCAAACCTCTCTCGCTCTCTCCCCAACTGCAAAGTTTCATCGCATCTTGCACTTGTCTGTCCATCACACATGTAAACAACTAGCTTGCCTGCTCTTTCCACACTGATTGGTGAAGTAATTGAATGAGTTAAATGTGAAAAAAAATGTTTTAAAAGGAACAGAAAGGAGCAATATAAACCGGTACTTTTTTAGGGTTTGAACCGGTTCAGAACTTTATTTTGCTGGTCGGAACAGTGGAACGAAACAAAAAAAAGGGGTTCTGTCCAGAATGAAACGATTGGAAAATAATTTAGGTTCCAACCCCTGCAGGTAACACCACTGCTATATCTTTATTCTTCTTCCTCTTTTTTTATTTTTTCCTTTTTGTGATATCCAATTAGGATCTTATCTCATCGCTGCAACTCCCCAACAGGTTCGAGAGAGGCGAAGGTCAAGTCATGCATCTTCCGAAACATGACTCGCCTAACCACACTTCTTTACACCCACCCGCTTAAACCGGAAGCCAGCTGCACCAATGTGTTGGAGGAAACACCGTTCAACTGACGACCGAAGTCAGCCTGCAGGCACCCCGCTAGCCACAAGTAGTTGTTAGAGCGCAATGAGCTAAGTAAAGCCCCCCTGGCCAAACCCTCCCCTAACCCGGATGATGCTGAGCCAATTGTGCGCCAGCCTATGGGACTCCCGGTCATGGCCATTTGTGGCACAGCTTGGGATCGAACCCGGGTCTGTAGTGATGCCTCAAGTACTTCAACCGCTGTGCCACTCGGGAGGCCTGTCATATCTTTCTTAATGTAACTGAAATTAGCATCACTAAAACACAAGTGAACAATGAAGTGACTAGTATCTATCTATCTAATCCTACCTGCTTTTCTCTCGTTGTTTGTCCTCAGTTTTACAGGAAGGGCGTGTCCCACCCTCTGAAGATCTTCTGCAACCCCTGGATGATTGACCATGCAGTGCTGCTCGTGGGCTACGGAGAACGTGAGACTGACACTTAACTACTCATTTACCTTACATTAGCCTAGCGTAATAACAACACTGTGATGAGTCAGAAACTAACATGTGTGTCTGGTTGTTTCTGTGTACAGGTCAAGGCAAACCTTTCTGGGCCATCAAGAACAGCTGGGGAGAGGACTATGGAGAACAGGTAACAGAAAGCTGTCACACTGAACCTCTATGACAAGACATTATGCGTGCATTTGTAAACAGAGTGTATTTGTTTACAATGCATGCATAATACCTAGTCATGCCTGAACTCTTGGAACATTTGACATGTGTATTTGTGTGTTAATTGACTGATGTCCTGTTGTGTGTTCCTTCCCTCCAGGGTTACTACTACCTGTACAGAGGATCCAGGCTCTGTGGGATCAACAAGATGTGCTCATCTGCTATTGTGAACTAGATATGACTCACACACACGCGCGCACACACAAACACGTGATCTGAATAATATTTTATTCCAATCTTCACCTGGGATAAAAAAAACAACCCCCCTAACTGTGTAGTCAGAACACTGCACAATACACTGGAAGACCTGCTGACAGCTTACTTAAATAGGGGAAGCAGCATTCATTCATACCTCATTCTTCTCTTTCAAAACAAACCAGCTCCGATGAAGCTATAGTTCTGAGGTAACACTGATCTTTTGTTGTGATTTTACTACTAGCCTTTAAGGATATTTTAATTGAATTGCTGTGTTTTAGGCAGAGGTAATTTCGGTAATCTATTTACAATAACAGAGTCTAAATGATAAAGGGGATGTCATATATTTAGACTTCAGTCATGCTGTTTAGTGTCCTTTATGTTCCCCTGCATCTGACTACTCTCTGTGCTGATGCTCTAGTGTAGAATGAATGCTTATGCATTTTCACTAGACTTTTCGTCTGTTGTAACGTGTTCTGTGCAATACCACATAACGTCAATCTCTCCCCTTAGTTTACAACTTACAACTTCAATGTGCAAGTACCTATAATGAATGAGTTTGCATGTTTTTATTTTATTTTAAAAGGATCATACAGTGACTGATGTATAGCCTATTAACTGTTACATATTGCCGTGTTGTGTAAGTAGACAAACTAAGGTTTAATAAAACAAGTATTTTATCCATTAATAAAAAATATATCTTATCCATTATTCGTTGTGGAATGTAATTTCTGAAGTCAAAATCCACCGTATGTTGGTTGATTCATTGGAGAATATGAGAATATATATTCACAAAAGCATGCGGTTCTTGAATACAGCCAAGCCCCGTACATGAAAACGACTAAAACTCCCAAAATGCAACTGGAGTAGAATAGCTACGTCAGCAGTGCCTAAAAGGAAAGGAAGCACATGCGTTTCTTCGCTGCTGGAAACTAATATTTGATATAACAGGTCTTTTTCAAAGTTCACATGCCATCTGACAATCCAGAATCTTTGACCTACAGTAAAGATACACATTTTTGCAGTTCGTATTTACAAGGTATGTAGCAAGTGGCTCATTTTAAGTTTATGTGCGTGCTAACTCTAGCTAACTAGTGAAAACTGCTAGTTAGCTACCAATACATATAATTACAACGTTAATAGTATATGGTCTAATCTTCTATAATTTCACAATTTAACAGCAAGCATAATTCTGACAATTAGCCATTTGTGTTTGTACGATACCGGCATTTCTGCTTGACATAGCTAACGTTAGCTAGCTAACGTGGGACAGCTTGCCACTTACTTTGTCCAAACAAAACATACATTTGATGGTAACGTTAGCTAGCTAGCTGTCACACTAACGTCGCTAAGGGTTGACCTTTTGAAATTCTACCCTGTTGTCAGTGGCGATTTTAACATGTACATCTTTGTGGGGCAAAACATTTTGGGATGCATGCCAGCAAAGCTACAACACTAAACCATACATGAATTACACTATACCACTGCTACACCTGGCTATCAGCGGAGCCTTGTCTGGCAGCGAAACAGTTTATTCAGCCTCATTTAGTGCCATTTGGCTGACTTTATTAAACAAATGTGGTTTCTACTGAGAATTGAGATCTACAAACTAGGGTATAAGGAGACGACAAGCAGATCAGAGACAATCATAGTCAGTATGGGGCAGCAGGTAGCCTCGTGGTTAGAGCGTTGAGCCAGTAATCGAAAGGTTGCTGGATGAAATCCCCGAGCTGACAAGGTAAACATCTGTAGTTCTGCCCCTGAACAAGGCAGTTAACACACTGTTCCCCTGTAGGCCATCTTTGTAAATAAGAATTTGTTCTTAACTGACTTGCCTGGTTATATATATTTATTTAACTTTTGAAATGTACAATGACAGAATTCAGAACATGGGCCGTTCTTAGTGTTCTCCCAGTACACCAAATCAGAACCGTAGGATAAACAAAGCAGACAATGAAAGCTCTTACAATATTCAATGATTACATTTCTCAAAAACAGATTATATGTTGTGCACCACCAGGTCAGAACATTTGGTGAAAATAGACCAAATTATTAGGGTGAGGCACATGGTCTACTAACATCTTGCTGCACAACATACTTAGTATTACTTTCTTAGCTACAGTATACATATCTCCTTGGCATATTCATTGTAATTATTTCTCTTCATATGACAAGGATTTGCCAGTAGAATGTCGACTCGATTCATGATGATGACTGCTAGCTATGACTGCTAGCTACTTTTGAAAGTATGATGTTGACATGATCAGTCCAATCAAAGCTACTGGAGATATAAAGTGATTTGATTAGACTTGGCGGTAACTTAGTGTCCCCGTGAGTGACAGAACACTGAGCCAATCACTGCGCAACGCTCCGTATTTTCCGCTGGCTTGCCCCACCACCACAGAAAGCACTGAGCTAGGCAGAAACACCTGGATTTGGGAACTGCCTTACTCAAGAAAACAAAAAAGAGACCATGTTTGTATGCAGCTTTATTAACTCAATGATATATACAGTTGCAAGAAGAAGACCTGGCTTTCTGCATAAATTGGTCATAAAATTTGATCTGATCTTCATCTAGGTCACAACAATAGACAAATAGTCTGCTTAAACTAATAAAACAAACAATTATACGTTTTCATTTCTTTACTGAAAACACCGTGTAAACATTCACAGTGGAGGGTGGAAAAAGTATGTGAACCCTTGGATTTAATAACTGGTTGACCCTCCTTTGGCAGCAATAACCTCAACCAAACGTTTTCTGTAGTTGTGGATCAGACCTGCACAACGGTCAGGAGGAATTTTGGACCATTCCTCTTTACAAAACTGTTTCAGTTCAGCAATATATTCTTGGGATGTCTGGTGTGAACTGCTCTCTTGAGGTCATGCCACAGCATCTCAATTGGGTTGAGATCAGGACTCTGACTGGGCCACTCCAGAATAGAGGTCGACCGATTAATCGGAATGGACGATTAATTAGGGCCGATTTCAAGTTTTCATAACAATTGGTAATCGGTATTTTTGGACGCCGATAATTTTTTAAAATTATAATAATATATATATATATATATATATATATATATATATATATATATATATATATATATATATATATATATATTATACTGCTCAAAAAAATAAAGGGAACACTAAAATAACACATCCTAGATCTGAATGAATGAAAATCTTATTAAATACTTTTTTCTTTACATAGTTGAATGCTGACAAAATCACACAAATAATCAATTGAAATCCAATTGATCAACCCATGGAGGTCTGGATTTGGAGTCACACTCAAAATTAAAGTGGAAAACCACACTACAGGCTGATCCAACTTTGATGTAATGTGCTTAAAACAAGTCAAAATGAGGCTCAGTAGTGTGTGTGGCCTCCACGTGCCTGTATGACCTCCCTACAACGCCTGGGCATGCTCCTGATGAGATGGCGGATGGTCTCCTGAGGGATCTCCTCCCAGACCTGGACTAAAGCATCTGCGAACTCCTGGACAGTCTGTGGTGCAACGTGGCGTTGGTGGATGGAGCGAGACATGATGTCCCAGATGTGCTCAATTGGATTCAGGTCTGGGGAATGGGCGGGCCAGTCCATAGCATCAATGCCTTCCTCTTGCAGGAACTGCTGACACACTCCAGCCACATGAGGTCTAGCATTGTCTTGCATTAGGAGGAACCCAGGGCCAACCGCGCCAGCATATGGTCTCACAAGGGGTCTGAGGATCTCATTTCGGTACCTAATGGCAGTCAGGCTACCACTGTCGTTGTACATTTCAAAAGTTAAATAAATATATATAACTAGGCAAGTCAGTTAAGAACAAATTCTTATTTACAAAGATGGCCTACAGGGGAACAGTGGGTTAACTGCCTTGTTCAGGGGCAGAACGACAGATTTTTACCTTGTCAGCTCGGGGATTCAATCTTGCAACCTTATGGTTAACTAGTCCAATGCTCTAACCACCTGCTTTACATTGCACTCCACGAGGAGGCTGCCTGTTACGTGAATGCAGCAAGAAGCCAAGGTAAGTTGCTAGCTAGCATTACACTTATCTTATAAAAAAGAATCGATCAATCATAATCACTAGTTAACTACACATGGTTGATATTACTAGTTTATCTAGCCTGTCCTGCGTTGCATATAATCGATGCGGTGCGCATTCGCGAAAAAGGACTGTCGTTGCTCCAACGTGTACCTAAACATCAATGTCTTTCTTAAAATCAATACACAAGTATATATTTTTAAACCTGCATATTTCGTTAATATTGCCTGCTAACATGAATTTATTTTAACTAGGGAAAATGTGTCACCTCTTGCAACAGAGTCAGGGTATATGCAGCAGTTTGGGCTGCCTGGCTCGTTGCGAACTGTGTGAAGACTTTCTTCTTAACAAAGACAGCCAACTTCGCCAAACGGGGGATGATTTAACAAAAGCGCATTTGCGAAAAAAGCACAATCATTGCACGACTGTACCTAACCATAAACATCAATGCCTTTCTTCAAATCAATACACAGAAGTATATATTTTTAAACCTGAATATTTAGCTAAAAGAAATCCAGGTTAGCAGGAAATATTAACCAGGTGCGTTCATTGCACTCAGAGTCAGGGTATACAGTGAGGGAAAAAAGTATTTGATCCCCTGCTGATTTTGTACGTTTGCCCACTGACACAAATGATCAGTCTATAATTTTAATGGTAGGTTTATTTTAACAGTGAGAGACAGAATAACTAACAAACAAATCCAGAAAAACGCATGTAAAAAATGTTAGAAATTGATTTGCATTTTAATGAGGGAAATAAGTATTTGACCCCCCTCTCTCAGTTGATGTCAGTGAGCAAACGTACAAAATCAGCAGGGGATCAAATACTTTTTTCCCTCACTGTATGCAACAGTTTGGGCTGCCTGGCTCGTTGCGAACTAATTTGCCAGAATTTTACGTAATTATGACATAACATTGAAGGTTGTGCAATGTAACAGGAATATTTAGATTTAGGGATGCCACCCGTTAGATAAAATACGGAACGGTTCCGTATTTCACTGAAAGAATAAACGTCTTGTTTTCGAGATGATAGTTTCCGGATTCGACCATATTAATGACCTAAGGCTCGTATTTCTGTGTGTTTTATTATATTATAATTAAGTCTATGATTTGATATTTGATAGAGCAGTCTGACTGAGCGGTGGTAGGCACCAGCAGGCTCGTAAGCATTCATTCAAACAGCACTTTTGTGCGTTTTGCCAGCAGCTCTCAAGCATTGCGCTGTTTGACTTCAAGCCTATCAACTCCCGAGATTAGGCTGGTGTAACCGATGTGAAATGGCTAGCTAGTTAGCGGGGTGCGCGCAAATAGCATTTCAAACGTCACTCGCTCTGAGACTTGGAGTAGTTGTTCCCCTTGCTCTGCATGGGTAACGCTGCTTCGAGGGTGGCTGTTGTCGATGTGTTCCTGATTCGAGCCCAGGTAGGAGCGAGGAGAGGGACGGAAGCTATACTGTTACACTGGCAATACTAAAGTGTCTATAAGAACATCCAATAGTCAAAGGTATATGAAATACAAATTGTATAGAGAGAAATAGTCCTATAATTCCTGTAACTGCAACCTAAAACTTCTTACCTGGGAATATTGAAGACTCATGTTAAAAGGAATCACCAGCTTTCATATGTTCTCATGTTCTGAGCAAGGAACTTAAACGTTCGCTTTCTTACATGGCACATATTGCACTTTCACTTTCTTCTCCAACACTTTGTTTTTGCATTATTTAAACCAAATTGAACATGTTTCATTATTTATTTGAGGCTAAATTGATTTTATTGATGTATTATATTAAGTTAAAATAAGTGTTCATTTAGTATTGTTGTAATTGTCATTATTACAAATTAATCGGTATCGGCCTTTTTTGGTCCCCGAATAATCGGCATCGGCGTTAAAAAATCATAATCGGTCGACCTCTACTCCAGAAGGTGTATTTTCTTCTCTTGAAGCCATTCTGTTGTGCTCCCTCCACCATACTTTACAGTTGGGATAAGGTTTTGAAGTTGGTGTGCTGTGCCTTTTTTTTTTTCTCCACACAGTGTTGTGTTCCTTCTAAACAACTCAACTGTAGTTTCATCTTTCCACAATATTTTTCCAGTAGCACTGTGGAACATTCAGGTTTACTTTTGTGAACTTCAGACATGCAGCAATCTTGTGGCTTCAGCAGCAATGCAGTGGCTTCTTCTGTGGTGTCCTCCCATGAACACCATTCTTGTTTAGTGTTTTATGTATTGTAGACTCGTTAACAGAGATGTTAGCATGTTCCAGAGATTTCTGTAAGTCTTTAGCTGATACTCTAGGATTCTTCTTAACCTCATTGAGCATTCTGCGCTGTGCTCTCTAGGGAGAGTACCAACAGTGCTGAATTTCTCAACTTATAGACAGACAATTGGTCTTACCGTGGACTGATGAACATCAAGGCTTTTAGAGATACTTTTGTAATCCTTTCCAGCTTTATGCAAGTCAACAATTCTTAATATTAGGTCTACTGAGATATTTTGTTCGAGGCATGGTTCACATCAGGCAATGCTTCTTGTGAATAGCAAACTCAACTTAGATGAAGATCCGATCAAATTTGATGACCAATTTATGCAGAAATCCAGGTAATTCCAAAGGGTTCACATACTTTTTCTTGCCACTGTACATTTATTTTTACATTGTTTGCAAACTGATGTGACACGTATTAATACCAAAATAACATGCAAAACAGGCAAGCCCCCTCCACAATTTATTTGTATTTTTGCTTAAAATATGGGGGTCAAAACAGGTGGGGTTGCCACTGCTCTGAATGACGGGTCGCCACTGCCTGTTATGCATTAAGCAGCCTGTACTTCTCATTAGACTTTTGCTATCTGTAACTTATTCTGTCCTCCTGACATTCATAAAGAACAGTTGACCAACAACAGTGGTGATGAAAACCAATCTTTCCACAGCTGGCAAACTTCAACGATGTCACAGGCTACTAAACGCAAGCATGTTGTCAAGGAGCAGACACTAGACGACTACGTCACACCTACAGAGAACCAACAGATCGTCAGGGTTAGTAACTGTGCTGTCAGACATGACAGATGTTTTACTGAACATCCTGATTCGGACTCATTCAGCCACTACCAAACAGATAGGGTCAGTGGATGAAGCAAGAGGATGGGAACTTTTAAGTATTTCTTCATGTAAGCTGACTGACACACATTTATCTCTGCTGCACCTGTAGTTAATTACCTGTTTTTGCATGCACATTCTACCAGTTTCTTTGTCATACAAATCCCCTCTCTCTGTACTTGTCTCCATGCAGGTTCTTGGTAGTCGTGGCAACAACCTGCACGAGGCTGTCACGGCCCAGGGGGAGAACTTCCTGATCAGCATGCCCCCAAAATTCCGCAAGAACCTTTGGATTAAGAGAGGTAACATGTCCCCTTACACTAGAGTGCATCCCAAATGGCACCCTATTCCTTATAGCCTATAAGGTTATTGTTTTGTTTTTAAAGATGATCTTATTTTAAAATATATAGGCCCATTATCTTTTCAATATACTGTATATGGGGTTTTAAATGTTTAAAGTCAAATAGAATTGTGAGTTATAGATCACATTGAAACCAGGTCTCCGAAGCGGTAGATCTGTTCTATGTGCACTATTTCTACGCATCCAGCTATTAAAGGTGCAATATGCATAAATCGCTCAGCCTCTTCCTGGTTGCTAAAATTCTGAGATTTTGCCTAATTTCAGTTTGTGACAAAATGAGCACTAAGTGTAGAGAATCATTGTACCATCTAAACCGCTGTGAAATATCTTTCCAATAACCAAAAATATTAGATTTTCAGCTGTTTGAACCTGGTGTACAAAACCTAAAGTAAAAGATGCAAAAACTAAACTTAACGGGAAATAATGTAAAGTACCAGTGACTGATTGTTTTGGCTTCTTTTACATTCGGTTTTGTACAACAGTTTCAAACAGCTGAAAATACAATATTTTTTCTAATGGAAAATATATTTTACAGCAGTTTAGATGGTACAATGATTCTTTACACAATGGCTGCTTGTTTTGTAGCATAAACTGAAATTAGCCAAGCTTGTACAACTAGGAAATGGTGGAGCAACTTCTGAATATTGCACCTTTAAGTTTACACTGAGAACGTTTTTTTGTACCGTTTGGACCATAGACATTAAAACCAGTAGATGGTGATAGCGCTGATGTCATCCACGTATTCCTATAGAAACTTCTAATGAAACAGGAAGTATTTGAATTTGAATCATATTGCTGAAAGGCCTGAAAAAATGGCATCAAAAAAAATCGCTACGAATCATGGTGAAAATGGCCGTAACTAGCAAAGGATCATGGTCGATGAAATCATTTTCATCCTTCCTGAGCGCATCAACCCAACGCTGCTATTGACTTCAGCGTCTATAACAGATACCACATGAATTCCGCATGCATGAGGACGCGAGCCTCCTCGTAGCCTGCCAGCCCGTGATTGGTCTGTCAGCACGTGGTCCTGTGTGACAAATGGATCACTATTTAATTAAATACCTCGATTTGTAGTGAACTTTGAAAATAATTTGCTGTGGTGATGGAACTAATAAACACATTTTAGAGCTGTAAACGGCTGTAATTTACGTTGGTTTTCTAGGACAGACCAGGGCTTTCGGCACTGCTAGTTTGTTACGCGGTAGCCGAACAGCAGAGCTTGTTACTTTACGCCCCAGACCAGAAACTGGGGGCCTTTGTTTGGACATAGGCAGCCCGGAAAAACCACTTCAATGCAGATAAAAACCCTGCTCCTGTGTGAGTGCCAGTGGCAGTCAAACACTAAAGCAGGCGGATTGTCCTGAATTTGAGTAGCTAATTTGCATATGTTATCTGCATACCTGTATGTCAGTGTGCTTTCTTTTGTGGTTCAACCACCTCAATGTCATACTGACAGAAGCACTCTGGATTAGTTTCTACTGAACACAATGAAGGTCTTTGTGTTTCTCTCAGTATTGGTTTGTTGTTATTATAAACATGGCATCTCTCTCCCCCTCCCAGGTGACTATGTGATTGTAGACCCTATAGAGGAGGGAGAGAAGGTGAGGGGAGAGATCAGCTTTATACTCTACAGAGACCACATTCAGCACCTGCAGAAACTCTCACTCTGGTGAGTGCACCTTGGACCCATAGTTCAGTATATACAGTTGAAGTCGGAAGTTCACAAACGCTTAGGTTGGAGACATTAACTCGTTTTTCAACCATTCCACAAATTTCTTGTTAACAAACTATAGTTTTGGCAAGTCGGTTAGGACTAAATTTTACAACAGTTGTTTACAGACAGATTATTTCACTTATAATTCACTGTATCACAATTCCAGTGGGTCAGAAGTTTACATACAGTAAGTTGACTGTGCATGTAAACAGCTTGGAGTATTCCAGAAAATTATGTCATGGCTTTAGAAGCTTCTGATAGGCTAGTTGACATCATTTGAGTTAATTGGAGGTGTACCTGTGGATGTATTTCAAGGCTTACCTTCAAACTCAGTGCCTCTTTGCTTGACATCAAAAGAAATCAGCCAAGACCTCAGAGAAATTATTGTAGACCTACACAAGTCTGGTTCATCCTTGGGAGCAATTTCCAAATGCCTGAAGGTACCACATTCATCTGTACAAACAATAGTACGCAAGTATAAACACCATGGGACCACGCAGCCATCATACGGCTCAGGAAGGAGACGTGTTCTGTCTCCTAGAGATGAAAGTACTTTGGTGCGACTCAATCCCAGAACAACAGCAAAGGGCCTTGTGAAGATGCTGGAGGAAACCGGTACAAAGTATCTATATCCACAGTAAAACTAGTCCTATATCGACATAACCTGAAAGGGCACTCAGCAAGGAAGAAGCCACTGCTCCAAAACCGCCATAAAAAAGCCAGACTACGGTTTGCAACTGCACATGGGGAAAAAGATCGTACTTTTTGGAGAAATGTCCTCTGGTCTGATGAAACAAAAATAGAACCGTTTGGCCATAATGACCATCGTTAAGTTTGGAGGGAAAAGGAAGCTTGCAAGCCGAAGAACACCATCCCGCCCCCAACCGTGAAGCACGCGGGTGGCAGCATCAGGTTGTGGGGGTGCTTTGCTGCAGGAGGGACTGGTGCACTTCACAAAATAGATGGCATCATGAGAAAGGAAAATTTTATATAGATAGATAGATAGATAGATAGATAGATAGATAGATAGATAGATATAGAAGCAACATCTCAAAACATCAGTCAGGAAGTTGAAGCTTGGTCGCAAATGGGTTTTCCAAATGGACAATGACCCCAAGCATACTTCCAAAGTTGTGGCAAAATGGCTTAAGGACAACAAAGTCAAGGTATTGGAGTGGCCATCACAAAGCCCTGACCTCAAGCATATAGAAAATTTGTGAGCAGAACTGGAAAAAGTGTGTGCGAGCAAGGAGGCCTACAAACCTGACTCGGTTACACCAACTCTGTCAGGAGGAATGGGCCAAAATTCACCCAACTTATTGTGGGACGCTTGTGGAAAGATACCAGAAACGTTTGACCCAAATTAAACAATTTAAAGGCAATGCTACCAAATACTAATTGAGTGTATGTAAACTTCTGACCCACTGGGAATGTGATGAAAGAAATAAAAGCTCAAATCATTCTCTCTGCTATTATTCTGACATTTCACATTCTAAAAATAAAGTGGTGATCCTAACTGACCCAAGACAGGGAATTTTTACCAGGATTAAATGTCAGGAACTGTAGAAAACTTGAGTTTAAATTTATTTTGCTGAGGTGTATGTAAACTTCTGACTTCAACTGTACCTACACGTATAGACATAACACGCAGAAACACATGTAGCCAGTAAACCCCATTTTAGTCAGCACTTCTATTACCTTGCCATAGTAACTACAAGGCCACCACCGCACCCGATACATCCCCCCCCCCCCTGCTCTTGTGAAAATAGTAATTATTTCAAATGATCTTAATCCCAACAGAATGTGGTAGGTTGTTTTTTTCTGACACACACGGACTCATATGTCACCTGTGAATGAGAAGACAAACAAAGGTTCCATTATAACTGAATCAAGTGAGTTCTGCTGGCACTTTGTTCATATATTTTCATGTCTTCTGTTAGGCCTGAGGCCTTCACAGACGAGCCCCCATCGGAAGAGAGAACAGATGCACCACAGCCCAGGGAGGGGAGAAGGGAGGAGAAGGTAGAGGAGGATTGTGGGAGTGATCACAGTACTGACTCAGAGGATGACGAGAGCGATCTCTTCGTCAACACCAACCGCTGTAACGTCCACTACAGTGAGAGTGAGGAAGACAGTGAGGATGAGGAGAAGGCTGAAGAGGATAAAGTGGAGAGCAGCTTTTAGTGGGGAAATCTTTACAACTGACAGTACACTGCTGTGGACAATGTTTACACACATGGCGCCCTCAGAATACACTGCTGCTGAAGAATAAATTGTGGATTATACCCTCCAGTCTCACCCCATGAATCCAATCAAACAGAAATTCCTGCTATTTTACAATTTATTTGGTGGTTGAACTTAGCATCCCATGGACATAATAGGTTAGGTATATCATACTTATACCACTTGTCCTAGAGAGGAACATTAGCATGCTTTGCTAAACTGCTAAAAAAAAGAGGTTAATTGTGGAAATATTGAACTGGTCCATGACATTCCTGACTGAAGAGGTTGTCATAATTTATGTACATAATGATTGTGTAATAAAATCTTTGGTCTTTCATCAGAAAAATACTTACAATTTAATGAAACATTTGTCTAATGTCTGATTCAAAATTATATAATCAAAGATTAAAGTTTTGTTTAATGTTCAGCGAAACATTCAAAAGTGCACAACATTTGTCAGAGGGTTATTTGCATATTTATTTACTCATTAACCTGTTTCTAATACCCAAACCTCAGATCTAAATTGGCAGTGGTTAAATCAGTAAAATTGATTTATCTAAAATTTTTTGTTGCACCTCATAAATCTGACTTAAGCCCTTAATATCTTTTTTCTCATAACTTGCCCCCGAGCCCAGAAACTGAGCATGAGAATTCATGCCCACAGCAAGGAACCAAAACCTGTTCAATAGGAGGCAGTTGAGCTATGTATGCAATGCACATGTATGGCCTTCACAGTGACATTCATCACAGATGACCGTGTACCAATTAAGTCATTCTGGTTTATACTTCAATAAATACTTCCAAACAAACGTTTCTTCAACATCCAGTATTTCTCTCAAACATAGGTCCACGTTTCTCACATTGTGGGGCCTTAATACAGGGCCATTCTCAGCTGGTAGCATACCTTTCTCCATCTATCATTTGAGTCCGTTTTAAAACAGTCAGTCTACTATTTATCAAAAGTAGCCTCGGGTTTTTTACATTGTTGGGTTTACAGTAATAATTGGTAATGTTCGCCATTGTCAAGTGGCGGCACACCTCGATAGTCAATCACCATATGTCTGTTTTCTATAATAGGAAAGCCAGTCTGAATGCCTCACTGTGAGTGGAGGTTTCCAGGTGTACTCTGTGGTTCTCCCAGAAGGCCCTGCATCTTCCCCATTCTCAAGTGGCAGCATTCCTTCTCGACAGTCAATTAATCACCTTCAGTTTTAACAACCAGTCAGTGGTTACCTCAGTGTGGAGTGGAAGTTTCCGGCATACCCCAAGGGTCTTTCAGAAGGCCCCGCAGGCTCTTCCCTATTCTCAAGTGGTAGCATTCCTTCTCCATCACTATTCATCCTTTGTCAGTTTTATGCCAGTCAGTGATTACCTCACTATAGAGCTGAATTTCCAGAACTACCCCATGGATCTGTCAGAAGTTCCTGTCCCTCGTTGTCTTTCACACTAAATGGATCTATCAGAAGTGTATTCTTTTTCTCCTTCTCAGTTCTCAGGATGGTGTTGCTGCATTCTGTCTGGTTCCTCATTATCTCCGACCACAGCTTCATCACCTGAGCAGGGCTGCGTTTGTGTACCAGTAAGATAGTGTGGTACGCACACTGCTCCACCCCCTCTTTCTTGGGGAAGTCGAAGGTGAGGAAGGCGGGGTGGTGGATGGGGTGGACCCCGAGCCTGTGGAGGCACATGCCCACGTAGACATCATCAATGGGATATAGGTGAACTCTCCGGGAGATACGGTTGAGCCGCAGGGCCAGCTCCCCTGAGTACACCACCCCTCCCCCACCCCCGTACGGAGGGTACAGCCCCTTATAGAAACTATCAGGAATAAAGTACTTGGTAGAGTTGACTCTGTTGGGGACAGCCGCTCGTATCACATCCCCTACCATGAATCCCTTCATAACCTCTGACCTGGGCCCCCCTGACTGGATCGTCTGCTCCCGGAGGTAGTCTAAGAGAGCAGGGGTCCGCAACAGGACGTCATCGTCCCCTTTAAAGATGAAGCGTGCCAGGGGGCAGTGGGCGGAGAGCCAGTCCCACAGCAGCACGTCCTTCAGGGTGAGGTTAAAGAAGGAGTCATGAAAGTCCCACTGGAGGATGTCCCCGTAGTGGCGGTTCTCCAGCTGCAGCAGCTCACTGATGTCCACATGGGGTTCTTCATGGTTCTTCCCCAGGAGGAAGACTCTCCGCACCACCCCGCCTTTCCCCGTCGCCCCTGCCACCCGCCCCGCCCAGCCCCATGTGTGCCGGATGGCCTGACGGTTCTCAAAGTTCAGGCCCTGGGTCTTGATGGCCAGCAGTAGAAGAGGGCCCTGCCCCTTCCTTAGCCCACGTCCACACAGTTTAGCAGGCTCAATGAGGACAGGGTAGTCCCTGAAATGCATAGAGTTCACAAACATCTGCATCTGCAGGGGCAGCTCCTGAAAATCCTCCATTTGAGATGTCAAGTTCCCGATCTCAGAGAACCCTGCACTCAAGGTGGGGAGGGCAAACTGAAAATGGTTTGCATTATTATTATTGGTATCAAGATGGTCATTGTGCTCTTTGCTGGATTTGGGCATCAGGATGGGATTGTAATGGCGGTCAATGTGTAGCTGAAGCCGGTTCCAGAGGGCCCCTCCGTGGGGCTTGGGGTCCCAGAAGGAGCTGGTGGGGTGTGGGGCCAGGTAGACATTTCTGGTAAGCCCTGGTGCAATGAAGTTCTCTGGTAGAATTTGTGGGATAGGGGCAGGGCTGCTCAGGCTTGTACTGGTGGTCATACCATAACACACAGCCAGGGTGACGTACACACAGAGAGACCCTACCAGAACACAGGGAGCACAGCACAGGCACAGGAGCACCCGTCGCCACCGGCAATGGTATCGCGCCATTTAACTAGAGGAGAAAAGGAAAGAGCAAGAGGTGGCAGGATACATTTGGAGAAGAGTGAAACAGAAATGGGTGAGTTGTGAGGAGAGAGAGGGATGAAGGATAAGGGGAGTGAGAGAGGACGGGAGGGAAGAGGTGGATGATTTTATTATTGCAATATTTTGTCACTTAAGTCAATACAGCTGTATGACTAACTAAGAATAATTACTTGTGATTTTAAGTCATTTAGTATGGTTTTAAGTATGTAAAAACATGAAGTGTGATGTGTAGGCCTATTGAAATATAAAGTGGAAAACAAGGCAACAGTAAACATGTCTTCTCCCAAGAATGATGCAGCTGATTGCATTTAGGAACGTTACGCAGTGACTGGGCTTATTAGAAGACATTTAGGAACGTTACGCAGTGACTGGGCTTATTAGAAGACATTTAGGAACGTTACGCAGTGACTGGGCTTATTAGAAGACATTTAGGAACGTTACGCAGTGACTGGGCTTATTAGAAGACATTTAGGAACGTTACGCAGTGACTGGGCTTATTAGAAGACATTTAGGAACGTTACGCAGTGACTGGGCTTATTAGAAGACATTTCTTTCTGAGCAGCAATCAGCTGTGTGATGAGTTGTGTGCTCCCGATTTTTTTGTCATTTTTTCTTGCCACAGTTAAAATGCAGCTGATAAATAAACGACATAGCTCATGAACAGCTTCGGGAATCAATCGTTTTTTTAAACAACTATATAACACAGGCCTTGACTACAGAATAGCATTATTACAATATTCATTTTGTATGTAACCAACAAGTGATTTGTGTAAATAATAGTAATTTCTTGACAAGCAAGCAGCTCTACAGTGTAGGTCTATGTAAACATTTCTTTGCTAATAATGACATCACTGTGATATGAAAAAAGACGGGAAAGCTGGTGGAACACTTTTGAATGCGTGCGTTGATGAATTTCTCATCTTCCTGCTTCCGCTGAGACGGGTCTGGGTGAGTTCACATGACGTAGCCTACTCAGGCGGGGCTCACTCAGGTAAGGCAGAGGGAAGGTTTTCATATTTTTTGCTTAGAAACCGAATGCTGGTTGATAATAGGTGTGAAACGTCAGACGTCGTCAATGTTTTATATATCCTTTTTCTGTTTTGGAGTTTGATCATTTAGGCCTCCTGGCCCAAGCGGGCCATATGACAGCTTGATTAACTGTCCCGGCGTTCTGGCCAGATGTTGCCGGGCCAGCGGGCAGCCCTGAATGTCGAGCTCTGCAGTTTCTTTAGCTAATCCACGCCCTGTGCTCCATGTTACGTCCCAATAAAAAACGCCACTTGATGATTATGAGCCTCTTCCTCTCTGGTGCGACTCACATTTCAGTTAACTTCAGTTAGCTTCTGCCTTGGCCAATTAATACAATTTTGAGTTTGGACATAATAACGTTTGTAGGTGAAAACTACCTGTTGTTCCAAACTCACTTCACTTTCTTTAAAGAGTGAGGCTCCCACATTCGCAGATCAAATACACAGTTGGAGCGCCGACTAGGGTGTGTACACGTCCTAATAATTCGAAATATTACTCAGAAAACCATGTTTTATTCGGGGTATGCTTACTTCGATTTTGACCTTACGCTGATTAAGATAAACATAGTAATGTGATTACATGACTATTGCATAATCTGCCTATTGTTATAATCAATTAAATATCAAATGATTCGTGTACATGTAAACATACTCAATTATTTGTAAATTACACCATAACCTACCTCGATTTATTCTTTGGAAACGAACGTTTTCCCGTATGGCTTTTTAAGCGTTCCTTTTCATATGCCCAATGTATCCATCGCGTGTGCCAATTGATATAAAAACAAAGTAGACCAAAACGCAAATTATATAATCAAATAATACAAAACAATGAAAGGATATTTTCTTTGGTCTTCTCAGACGACCCTGAGGCCTAATGGTCCCCTGAAGTGGCCTCCACCTTCACAAACGTTTGTGCGACAGCATGGCCGTAGAGAAGAATTTACCGATGCAGCAAAAGAAGTAGCAGGTATATATACACGAAGGGCACTCCCCCAAAATGTCAGAAATTAGAGCAAGAGAGATGCCATGCGTTTGTTACTGTTGTTTATTTAGTTTGAAGTCCCACTCCATTTTTTTTAATATTTCCAGTTGAAAAACGATATTGGAAGTGTAAATACACTTAAGGGTAAAACAATTATGTTTTGAACAAAACAGTGTTTTTTTAGACATAATGGCGAAATTCAAGGGTTTTGTAATTCAAGGAGTTGGTCTGATAGTGCACTCTGATGTCATCCTTGCAACAGAGGAGCAATTGAGGACAATAGAGGAAAGGCCCAAGCCCCCACTTATGCCATGTCAGAGGACACCTGGACCACCCATTGAGATGTGATAAATTAGGTTCTTGGGAGACGGGGTGGATCTTTAAAATCTTTAAACAAATATTGTATTTCAATTTTGTATCTATTCCCCTCATTGTTGATACTAAACCTACCAAAACTGACAGAAATGACAAAATAAAACGTTTCTACTATCTTCTAGAGATAACAATAATAATATTATTAATACTATTTTAGAGGACAGTATAGTCTCATACAGGAGTAATAAAGACCTAGTGCACTAATTTGGTGGATTATTATTTCTATTTTTTTAAATTGTATGGTGTATTCGGCGCATGTCACAAATACATTTGGATTTGATTTGCAAACCACACACTTTGGACTGGGTAATACTTCAACTGTAGCCCACCGCAGACAAACACCAAGCTGGAAGAGAATGCTATAAAAAGTAAATGTAAAAACAAAAATATATATAAAAATATATATATATGTAAAAAATATATATATATAATATATATATATATATTCCCAGTTTCACCTTGATCTAACACAGATCAATGGTTTGTTATCAGCATTGTATCAGTGCTTTATCTGTGGAACACCTGTATTGTACATAGACAATCTTCCCAGGCATTTATTTTGAACTGTCTCTGATTGTTGAGGGTTTCAATGCCTGTCAGGTAGAACTGGAGTTACGAGATGTGCTGATACCTGCTCAACTACACGCCCAAATCACTACAATGTATGGAATGTTAAGCATCAAAGTGTGTGTTGCAATAACAAGGGCAGAAACCACCTTGAATAAACAGATTGAGACATTGGTTTTGTCATTGCCCCAGCAGAAACCAAGATTATATGTGTTCACTACAGTCCATTTGCTTTGAGAGATAAGTCCTCTATGCGTCTCAGGAATGAGGTGTGCACCATACATCTGGATTCAGTATAAACATAGTTGGTGGATCTTATTCAACAAGAAGATGAGACATCTGATGATTTCATCACGTGTGTGTCTACATTGACATGTTAGTCATTTAGCAGACTCTTATCCAGATCGACACAGTTAGTGCATTCATCTTAAGATAGCTAGGTGATACAACCACATACCACAGTCATAGTAATTGTGTGTGTGTGTGTGTGTGTGCGCATGCATGCGTTTGTGAGTGCGTGTACAGTACAGGGACATTTTGACAGAGAACATCACCTCTCTCTCTGCAGTATGACCAGGGATGTTCTCTTGATAAGAGCGTGAATTGGACCATTGTCCTGTCCTGCTAAGCATTAAAAATGTATTATGAGTGTCAGGGAAAATGTATGGAGTAAAATGTACATTATTTTCTTTACGAATGTAGTGTAGGAAAAGATAAAGTAATACTACCTAAGTACTAATACTACTTAAGTACTTTACACCACTGATTTCATGACAAGCATCAAATAGATAAATGAAGGGCATAATTAGGAGACATTATGGTGGTGACCTCACACCCTCACGCCCAAACTCAGACACACTTCTCAGACGGGTTGAAGGGTTACTTTATCTTTTCCTACACTACGTTCCTAAAGAAAATCATGTACATTTTACTCCATACATTTTCCCTGACACTCAATAATACTTTTTAATGCTTAGCAGGACAGGACAATGGTCCAATTCACGCTCTTATCAAGAGAACATCCCTGGTCATCCCTACTGCCTCTGATCTGGAGGACTCACTAAACACAAATGCTTAGTTTGTAAATGATGTCTGAGCGTTGGAGTGTGCCCCTGGCTATCCATAAATAAAAAGAAATAAAAAAAGAAAACTGTGCGGCCTGGTTTGCTTAATATAAGGAATTTGAAATGATTTATACTTTTACTTTTGATTCTTAAGTATATTTAAAACCAAATACTTTTAGACTTTTACTCAACAAGTATTTTACTGGGTGACTTTTACTTGGGTCTTTTTCTATTAAGGTATCTTTACTTTTACTTAAGTATGACAATTGGGTACTTTTTTCACCACTGCATCAAATAAAGACGACCATCTAAGTAATAGAGTTTAGCCTAGTAGAATGGTAGATCAGATGAATCATGCCAGCAATATTCCAGGCAATAAAAATCATACCTATCTGTAATCAGAGAATAACCACACTAAGGAAGGAAATCATTTTGTGGGAAAACCTGTTTGATCTATAAAAGGGAAACTGGTTACTTGTGAGGATGCAATATACTTTGCTGGGGTAGAAAATATGTATCTAAAAAGGAAGAGATAAGACATTAAAATATTGCCACCTAGTGGCTAGAAGCTTTCAAAGTCTATTTTTCTGGTTTTACCCTTATCTGTCACACAGATGAATGAGATCAGCATAAAGCAGAATAATTATTACAGGTTGATAGACAGTCATCAACTGGCAGGTAAAAATAGCTGCTGACGTAAGATTGAGAATCCCCCCTACACCTTGAGGGTCATGAAGGAGGAGGCCTCTTTGTGACAGAGAATGACAACACTTTCAAAATGGTAGGAATAAAGATTTATTTTCATATGAAGAGGTGGTTTGGATTTTTCTTTTTTACAAGTATGTTTTGATAAAACTTGCAAAAAACGTATAGCATATTCCAAGAATGGAGACATGAGAAAAGGGGATTTATTGCTGAATGTTAAAATGAAGACACTTTTCACTGAGTGGAAAACGATTTGCTTGCTTCTTTTCCCATGCACCCAACTACCTGGACCACTAGGACATGCAGGGGGGCGGGGGGAGAAGAGAGGGAGAGGGGGCGTAAAGGAGATGAGGACAACTGCTGTAAAAACAAACATTTTGTGTGTGTGTGTGTGTGTGTGTGTGTGTGTGTGTGTGTGTGTGTGTGTGTGTGTGTGTGTGTGTGTGTGTGTGTGTGTGTGTGTGTGTGTGTGTGTGTGTGTGTGTGTGTGTGTGTGTGTGTGTGTGTGTGTGTGTGTGTGTGTGTGTGTGAGAGAGAGAGAGAGAGAGAGTAAATGTGGAAGGTAGGAAGGATTGGTTGCAAGGGAAGGAGGTAAGGGGGGATTTTACATTTGAACTACCACTAGAAGCACACTACCTCACTGGCAGTATCCCACATTGCAAATCCCAGATTGAATACAGTGATACTAAGACAAACTAGCCAGAACTTTGGGCCATGAAAATAACATGTATATCTCTAAATGATATTCCACAATAATCCTCTGAATTCATCAAAGGAGTTGGTTGTCATTTTTTATATGGTACTTATTATAACATTTTTTTGTGATACATGCATCTCCTGTGAGACTACTGGTAAAGGGGCAAATTAAAATGTTAATTTAAAACCAACTCATTGGGACTCATGTATTTTACACAATGCCCTTTTTCTTTTAGGTTGAGGAGCCGGACGCTCTCTGTCCAGTTAATCTCATGGTATTTCTGAGGTGGACCCTTTCTGAGGAATGCCTGTAACCCATAGCGGAGTGGACAAGCTGTTGTCATGTGTAAATCTAACATATCCCATGATAATAGGTTATGTCATACTCTATGATGTCATTGTCAAGAGGGCGGGGTCAGACAGAGACAGTCACATATCAGATCATTCAGTCAATATGACCAAGCAAGGTATACTTGTGTTAATAATAAAGGTATAGGAATGCAAAAAAGGATGCAATAATCGATAATCCAATACCATCTGTTGGCTATGATTAAAAAAAGACAAACCGAACAGACTCAAACACACTGCAGTGAGTCAGCCAATGTAGGAGAGACTTTAAAATTAACCTGTGTCACTTGTCACAGCACACAGCAAACCAGTGCCATCATCACTACGAGCCAATGCCGTCATCATCATCATCATCATCATCATCATCATCACAGAACAAACCTGTGTCATTACACTGTCATAGAACAATCATCCAAGAGCCTCAACATGAACTCCATATCAGCATATTTTGGCATTTTTAAAACCCACTTTTTTTTCAAGTTTCAAGAGTTTCCATAGCTCCATACTATATCACAGATGAAAACAGACAAGGAAGAGGGACATAATGGATCTGGCCTATGGACCATGGTGGCTCTTGGGAAATGGAGTCTTTTTCTTGATGGGATGTGAAAGTCCTGAGACACAGTGCGGCTTTAGTTAAGCTGCTGGCATAGGAATGGGGGAGGGCAGTCCATGTAGGCCAGAATCAGGCTGGATTGACTGGATTGGTAGGATTGGCAGCTCCCTGGCCAATGAATGCTCATGGATGGAGGTTTTACAGTGCAATGGAGCTTCTGGCAGCATGACGATTGGCCGGTTGAGTATGTCAGTTTAACAGTGACTACACCCTCATAGCTGAATGGACACTCATGTCTCCCTTGCTGTGACCAGACTACAACTCATCATGGAGTGCGTACACACACGCATGCATACGCACACGCACACACACACCACAACCGTCACCTACACTCATTCCCATGTAGAAACCCTGAACACCTGTGCAGGTACCTTGGATCACCTGCATTCCTCTGAAACAATACACATACGATGACAGGCGGACGGATGATGACATGAATGACTGATATGAGTTTGTTGGAGCAACTCATGAAAAACTAGCGCTTCACTTCCTGTACCAGGACAGGACACCACATCCAGTTGCGTCTGTGATAAATGTCCCCCGTGAAAAAACATCTGCGTGTGGATCATACTCATGTAAACATACACCGTTACACAGGGGTGATTCATATTGCATGATGCCAGAATCATATCACAGTTCAAACAGGGAGATCCTAAATCAGAGGAAGTCAAAGTAAAGAGGTCTATAAAATGAGGAGTCTGTATTAGAAAGGCTACAAAAACTCAACTGGACCTCTGGCTTCAGCACACAGCAAAAGGCACCACAATATTATTCTATTATCTAACTCGTGAAAAAATTGGCACGTAATCATTTTTTTCTCTCATAACGCTGTAAATCAAAAACTTTACATATAAATATTTTTCCCTATAAAAAAAGTCTTTGCTGTTAGCTAGTAGACAATTTTTGCTGAAATGAAAATAAATATTTCATTTATTTAGAATATCTGTCTGTTATACAAAATAAAAATATTTCTCCTAGGTGCAGGTCTCTACTCCACTGTTGTCTTTAGGTGGGTCAGGGGGGTCGGGGTCAAGGGTTAGAGGTCAGTGGTCAAGGCGGGCGGGTCTTAAAGGGGTGCGTTGTCATTTTTGGAGGAGCGCGACTGGGAGCTTTTACTGTGTCCGTTGCTGCGGGTGCTTGGCCGCCCCTGCGCCCGGTGAGTCCGTATGTCGGCGGTCGGGGCAGGGGCGGTAGATGATCGGTACCCACGTTCGCACGGCTCCATGTTCATGTTCTGCATACTGAGGAAAGGAGTGCTCTCTCCTTGCCCCTCCTCTTCCTCCTCCTCCTCCTCCTCCTCTGATTGGCTGAAGCTCTGAGAGCTGTTGTCCCGTAGGCCCATTGCACGCTGGGAGACATGTCCATTGAGGCGGTTCCGACGTGGGCGCCGGCGGCTCCTGATTGGTTCACGGGAGGAGGCGTACTCCTGCGTGGTCTCGTAGGCCTCGTCATCAGGGAGATGATAGGGGCTGGATGGAAGGCTGCCCGTGCTCTCTGTCAGGTAGGGTTGGCGCGGACGTCGGGGCTGCCGGTACAACCGTCCATCCTGCAGGGACAGAAGCAGAAAACGTCACACACGAGATACTCTAGTCTACAACTAACAACATCATACACTACCTACTCTAGTCTACAACTAACAACATCATACCTCTCTACTCTAGTCTACAACTAACAACATCATACACTACCTACTCTAGTCTACAACTAACAACATCATACACTCTCTACTCTAGTCTACAACTAACAACATCATACACTCTACTCTAGTCCACAACTAACAACATCATACACTCTCTACTCTAGTCTACAACTAACAACATCATACACTACCTACTCTAGTCTACAACCAACAACATCATACACTACCCACTCTAGTCTACAACTAACAACATCATACACTACCCACTCTAGAACTAACAACATCATACACTACCCACTCTAGTCTACAACTAACAACATCATACACTACCTACTCTAGTCTACAACTAACAACATCATACACTCTCTACTCTAAAACTAACATCATACACTACCTACTCTAGTCTACAACTAACAACATCATACACTCTCTATTCTAGTCTACAACTAACAACATCATACACTCTCTACTCTAGTCTACAACTAACAACATCATACACTCTCTATTCTAGTCTACAACTAACAACATCATACACTCTCTACTCTAGTCTACAACTAACAACATCATACACTACCTACTCTAGTCTACAACTAACAACATCATACACTCTCTACTCTAGTCTACAACTAACAACATCATACACTACCTACTCTAGTCTACACCTAACAACAGCATACACTCTCTACTCTAGAACTAACATCATACACTCTCTACTCTAGTCTACAACTAACAACATCATACACTCTCTACTCTACTCTACTCTAGTCTACAACTAACAACATCATACACTACTTACTCTAGTCTACAACTAACAACATCATACACTACCTACTCTAGTCTACAACTAACAACATCATACACTCTCTACTCTAGTCTACAACTAACAACATCATACACTCTCTAGTCTACAACCAACAACATCATACACTACCTACTCTAGTCTACAACTAACAACATCATACACTCTCTACGCTAGTCTACAACTAACAACATCATACACTCTCTAATCTACAACTAACAACATCATACACTCTCTAGTCTACAACCAACAACATCATACACTACCTACTCTAGTCTACAACTAACAACATCATACACTCTCTACTTTAGTCTACAACTAACAACATCATACACTACCTACTCTAGTCTACAACTAACAACATCATACACTCTCTACTCTAGTCTACAACTAACAACATCATACACTACCTACTCTAGTCTACAACCAACAACATCATACACTACCCACTCTAGTCTACAACTAACAACATCATACACTCTCTACTCTAGTCTACAACTAACAACATCATACACTACCTACTCTAGTCTACAACTAACAACATTATACACTACCTACTCTAGTCTACAACATCATACACTCTCTACTCTAGTCTACAACTAACAACATCATACACTACCTACTCTAGTCTACAACTAACAACATCATACACCACCTACTCTAGTCTACAACTAACAACATCATACACTCTCTATTCTAGTCTACAACTAACAACATCATACACTCTCTACTCTAGTCTACAACTAACAACATCATACACTCTCTACTCTAGTCTACAACTAACAACATCATACACTACCTACTCTAGTCTACAACTAACAACATTATACACTACCTACTCTAGTCTACAACATCATACACTCTCTACTCTAGTCTACAACTAACAACATCATACACTACCTACTCTAGTCTACAACTAACAACATCATACACTACCTACTCTAGTCTACAACTAACAACATCATACACTCTCTACTCTAGTCTACAACTAACAACATCATACACTCTCTACTCTAGTCTACAACTAACAACATCATACACTACCTACTCTAGTCTACAACTAACAACATCATACACTCTCTACTCTAGTCTACAACTAACAACATCATACACTACCTACTCTAGTCTACAACTAACAACATTATACACTACCTACTCTAGTCTACAACATCATACACTCTCTACTCTAGTCTACAACTAACAACATCATACACTACCTACTCTAGTCTACAACTAACAACATCATACACCACCTACTCTAGTCTACAACTAACAACATCATACACTCTCTACTCTAGTCTACAACTAACAACATCATACACTCTCTACTCTAGTCTACAACTAACAACATCATACACTACCTACTCTAGTCTACAACTAACAACATCATACACTCTCTATTCTAGTCTACAACGAACAACATAATACACTGACTACTCTAGTCTACAACTAACAACATCATACACTCTCTACTCTAGTCTACAACTAACAACATCATACACTACCTACTCTAGTCTACAACTAACAACATCATTCACTCTCTACTCTAGTCTACAACTAACAACATCATACACTCTCTAGTCTACAACTAACAACAACATACACTCTCTACTCTAGTCTACAACTAACAACAGCATACACTCTCTACTCTAGAAATAACATCATACACTCTCTACTCTAGTCTACAACTAACAATATCATACACTCTTTACTCTAGTCTACAACTAACAACATCATACACTCTCTACTCTAGTCTACAACTAACAACATCATACACTCTCTAGTCTACAACTAACAACATCATACACTACCTACTCTAGTCTACAACTAACAACATCATACACTCTCTACTCTAGTCTACAACTAACAACATCATACACTCTCTAGTCTACAACTAACAACATCATACACTCTCTACTCTAGTCTACAACTAACAACATCATACACTACCTACTCTAGTCTACAACTAACAACATCATACACTCTCTACTCTAGTCTACAACTAACAACATCATACACTCTCTACTCTAGTCTACAACTAACAACATCATACACTCTCTAGTCTACAACTAACAACATCATACACTACCTACTCTAGTCTACAACTAACAACATCATACCCTCTCTACTCTAGTCTACAACTAACAACATCATACACTCTCTAGTCTACAACTAACAACATCATACACTCTCTACTCTAGAACTAACAACATCATACACTACCTACTCTAGTCTACAACTAACAACATCATACACTCTCTACTCTAGTCTACAACTAACAACATCATACACTACCTACTCTAGTCTACAACTAACAACATCATACACTCTCTACTCTAGTCTACAACTAACAACATCATACACTCTCTAGTCTACAACTAACAACAACATACACTCTCTACTCTAGTCTACAACTAACAACAGCATACACTCTCTACTCTAGAAATAACATCATACACTCTCTACTCTAGTCTACAACTAACAATATCATACACTCTTTACTCTAGTCTACAACTAACAACATCATACACTCTCTACTCTAGTCTACAACTAACAACATCATACACTCTCTAGTCTACAACTAACAACATCATACACTACCTACTCTAGTCTACAACTAACAACATCATACCCTCTCTACTCTAGTCTACAACTAACAACATCATACACTCTCTAGTCTACAACTAACAACATCATACACTCTCTACTCTAGTCTACAACTAACAACATCATACACTACCTACTCTAGTCTACAACTAACAACATCATACACTCTCTACTCTAGTCTACAACTAACAACATCATACACTCTCTACTCTAGTCTACAACTAACAACATCATACACTCTCTAGTCTACAACTAACAACATCATACACTACCTACTCTAGTCTACAACTAACAACATCATACCCTCTCTACTCTAGTCTACAACTAACAACATCATACACTCTCTAGTCTACAACTAACAACATCATACACTCTCTACTCTAGTCTACAACTAACAACATCATACACTACCTACTCTAGTCTACAACTAACAACATCATACACTCTCTACTCTAGTCTACAACTAACAACATCATACACTCTCTACTCTAGTCTACAACTAACAACATCATACACTCTCTAGTCTACAACTAACAACATCATACACTACCTACTCTAGTCTACAACTAACAACATCATACCCTCTCTACTCTAGTCTACAACTAACAACATCATACACTCTCTAGTCTACAACTAACAACATCATACACTCTCTACTCTAGAACTAACAACATCATACACTACCTACTCTAGTCTACAACTAACAACATCATACACTCTCTACTCTAGTCTACAACTAACAACATCATACACTACCTACTCTAGTCTACAACTAACAACATCATACACTCTCTACTCTAGTCTACAACTAACAACATCATACACTCTCTAGTCTACAACTAACAACAACATACACTCTCTACTCTAGTCTACAACAAACAACAGCATACACTCTCTACTCTAGAAATAACATCATACACTCTCTACTCTAGTCTACAACTAACAATATCATACACTCTTTACTCTAGTCTACAACTAACAACATCATACACTCTCTACTCTAGTCTACAACTAACAACATCATACACTCTCTAGTCTACAACTAACAACATCATACACTACCTACTCTAGTCTACAACTAACAACATCATACCCTCTCTACTCTAGTCTACAACTAACAACATCATACACTCTCTAGTCTACAACTAACAACATCATACACTCTCTACTCTAGTCTACAACTAACAACATCATACACTACCTACTCTAGTCTACAACTAACAACATCATACACTCTCTACTCTAGTCTACAACTAACAACATCATACAATCTCTACTCTAGTCTACAACTAACAACATCATACACTCTCTAGTCTACAACTAACAACATCATACACTACCTACTCTAGTCTACAACTAACAACATCATACCCTCTCTACTCTAGTCTACAACTAACAACATCATACACTCTCTAGTCTACAACTAACAACATCATACACTCTCTACTCTAGAACTAACAACATCATACACTACCTACTCTAGTCTACAACTAACAACATCAAACACTCTCTACTCTAGTCTACAACTAACAACATCATACACTCTCTAGTCTACAACTAACATCATACACTCTCTAGTCTACAACCAACAACATCATACACTACCTACTCTAGTCTACAACTAACAACATCATACAATCTCTACTCTAGTCTACAACTAACAACAACATACACTATCTACTCTAGTCTACAACCAACAACATCATACACTCTCTACTCTAGTCTACAACCAACAACATCATACACACTCTACTCTAGAACTAACAACAACATACACTATCTACTCTAGTCTACTACCAACAACATCATACACTACCTACTCTAGTCTACAACTAACAACATCATACCCTCTCTACTCTAGTCTACAACAAACAACATCATACACTACCTACTCTAGTCTACAACTAACAACGTCATAAACACTCTACTCTAGTCTACAACCAACAACATCATACACTACCTACTCTAGTCTACAACTAACAACATCATACACTACCTACTCTAGTCTCCAACTAACAACATCATACACTCTCTACTCTAGTCTACAACTAACAACATCATACACTCTCTAGTCTACAACTAACAACATCATACACTCTCTAGTCTACAACCAACAACATCATACACTAACTACTCTAGTCTACAACTAACAACATCATACACTCTCTACTTTAGTCTACAACTAACAACATCATACACTACCTACTCTAGTCTACAACTAACAACATCATACACTCTCTACTCTAGTCTACAACTAACAACAACATACAGTATCTACTCTAGTCTACAACCAACAATATCATACACTACCTACTCTAGTCTACAACTAACAACATCATACACTCTCTACTCTAGTCTACAACTAACAACATCATACACTACCTACTCTAGTCTACAACCAACAACATCATACACTCTCTACTCTAGTCTACAACCAACAACATCATACACTACCTACTCTAGTCTACAACTAACAACAGCATACACTCTCTACTCTAGTCTACAACTAACAACATCATACACTACCTACTCTAGTCTACAACCAACAACATCATACACTACCCACTCTAGTCTACAACTAACAACATCATACACTACCCACTCTAGAACTAACAACATCATACACTACCCACTCTAGTCTACAACTAACAACATCATACACTACCTACTCTAGTCTACAACTAACAACATCATACACTCTCTACTCTAAAACTAACATCATACACTACCTACTCTAGTCTACAACTAACAACATCATACACTCTCTATTCTAGTCTACAACTAACAACATCATACACTCTCTACTCTAGTCTACAACTAACAACATCATACACTACCTACTCTAGTCTACACCTAACAACAGCATACACTCTCTACTCTAGAACTAACATCATACACTCTCTACTCTACTCTACTCTAGTCTACAACTAACAACATCATACACTACTTACTCTAGTCTACAACTAACAACATCATACACTACCTACTCTAGTCTACAACTAACAACATCATACACTCTCTACTCTAGTCTACAACTAACAACATCATACACTCTCTAGTCTACAACCAACAACATCATACACTACCTACTCTAGTCTACAACTAACAACATCATACACTCTCTACGCTAGTCTACAACTAACAACATCATACACTCTCTAATCTACAACTAACAACATCATACACTCTCTAGTCTACAACCAACAACATCATACACTACCTACTCTAGTCTACAACTAACAACATCATACACTCTCTACTCTAGTCTACAACTAACAACATCATACACTACCTACTCTAGTCTACAACTAACAACATCATACACTCTCTACTCTAGTCTACAACTAACAACATCATACACTACCTACTCTAGTCTACAACCAACAACATCATACACTACCCACTCTAGTCTACAACTAACAACATCATACACTCTCTACTCTAGTCTACAACTAACAACATTATACACTACCTACTCTAGTCTACAACATCATACACTCTCTACTCTAGTCTACAACTAACAACATCATACACTACCTACTCTAGTCTACAACTAACAACATCATACACCACCTACTCTAGTCTACAACTAACAACATCATACACTCTCTACTCTAGTCTACAACTAACAACATCATACACTCTCTACTCTAGTCTACAACTAACAACATCATACACTACCTACTCTAGTCTACAACTAACAACATCATACACTCTCTACTCTAGTCTACAACTAACAACATCATACACTACCTACTCTAGTCTACAACTAACAACATTATACACTACCTACTCTAGTCTACAACATCATACACTCTCTACTCTAGTCTACAACTAACAACATCATACACTACCTACTCTAGTCTACAACTAACAACATCATACACCACCTACTCTAGTCTACAACTAACAACATCATACACTCTCTATTCTAGTCTACAACTAACAACATCATACACTCTCTACTCTAGTCTACAACTAACAACATCATACACTACCTACTCTAGTCTACAACTAACAACATCATACACTCTCTATTCTAGTCTACAACGAACAACATAATACACTGACTACTCTAGTCTACAACTAACAACATCATACACTCTCTACTCTAGTCTACAACTAACAACACCATACACTACCTACTCTAGTCTACAACTAACAACATCATACACTCTCTACTCTAGTCTACAACTAACAACATCATACACTCTCTAGTCTACAACTAACAACAACATACACTCTCTACTCTAGTCTACAACTAACAACAGCATACACTCTCTACTCTAGAAATAACATCATACACTCTCTACTCTAGTCTACAACTAACAATATCATACACTCTTTACTCTAGTCTACAACTAACAACATCATACACTCTCTACTCTAGTCTACAACTAACAACATCATACACTCTCTAGTCTACAACTAACAACATCATACACTACCTACTCTAGTCTACAACTAACAACATCATACACTCTCTACGCTAGTCTACAACTAACAACATCATACACTCTCTAATCTACAACTAACAACATCATACACTCTCTAGTCTACAACCAACAACATCATACACTACCTACTCTAGTCTACAACTAACAACATCATACACTCTCTACTTTAGTCTACAACTAACAACATCATACACTACCTACTCTAGTCTACAACTAACAACATCATACACTCTCTACTCTAGTCTACAACTAACAACATCATACACTACCTACTCTAGTCTACAACCAACAACATCATACACTACCCACTCTAGTCTACAACTAACAACATCATACACTCTCTACTCTAGTCTACAACTAACAACATTATACACTACCTACTCTAGTCTACAACATCATACACTCTCTACTCTAGTCTACAACTAACAACATCATACACTACCTACTCTAGTCTACAACTAACAACATCATACACCACCTACTCTAGTCTACAACTAACAACATCATACACTCTCTATTCTAGTCTACAACTAACAACATCATACACTCTCTACTCTAGTCTACAACTAACAACATCATACACTACCTACTCTAGTCTACAACTAACAACATCATACACTCTCTACTCTAGTCTACAACTAACAACATCATACACTACCTACTCTAGTCTACAACTAACAACATCATACACTACCTACTCTAGTCTACAACATCATACACTCTCTACTCTAGTCTACAACTAACAACATCATACACTACCTACTCTAGTCTACAACTAACAACATCATACACCACCTACTCTAGTCTACAACTAACAACATCATACACTCTCTACTCTAGTCTACAACTAACAACATCATACACTCTCTACTCTAGTCTACAACTAACAACATCATACACTACCTACTCTAGTCTACAACTAACAACATCATACACTCTCTATTCTAGTCTACAACGAACAACATAATACACTGACTACTCTAGTCTACAACTAACAACATCATACACTCTCTACTCTAGTCTACAACTAACAACATCATACACTACCTACTCTAGTCTACAACTAACAACATCATACACTCTCTACTCTAGTCTACAACTAACAACATCATACACTCTCTAGTCTACAACTAACAACAACATACACTCTCTACTCTAGTCTACAACTAACAACAGCATACACTCTCTACTCTAGAACTAACATCATACACTCTCTACTCTAGTCTACAACTAACAATATCATACACTCTTTACTCTAGTCTACAACTAACAACATCATACACTCTCTACTCTAGTCTACAACTAACAACATCATACACTCTCTAGTCTACAACTAACAACATCATACACTACCTACTCTAGTCTACAACTAACAACATCATACCCTCTCTACTCTAGTCTACAACTAACAACATCATACACTCTCTAGTCTACAACTAACAACATCATACACTCTCTACTCTAGTCTACAACTAACAACATCATACACTACCTACTCTAGTCTACAACTAACAACATCATACACTCTCTACTCTAGTCTACAACTAACAACATCATACACTCTCTACTCTAGTCTACAACTAACAACATCATACACTCTCTAGTCTACAACTAACAAACATCATACACTACCTACTCTAGTCTACAACTAACAACATCATACCCTCTCTACTCTAGTCTACAACTAACAACATCATACACTCTCTAGTCTACAACTAACAACATCATACACTCTCTACTCTACAACTAACAACATCATACACTACCTACTCTAGTCTACAACTAACAACATCATACACTCTCTACTCTAGTCTACAACTAACAACATCATACACTACCTACTCTAGTCTACAACTAACAACATCATACACTCTCTACTCTAGTCTACAACTAACAACATCATACACTCTCTAGTCTACAACTAACAACAACATACACTCTCTACTCTAGTCTACAACTAACAACAGCATACACTCTCTACTCTAGAAATAACATCATACACTCTCTACTCTAGTCTACAACTAACAATATCATACACTCTTTACTCTAGTCTACAACTAACAACATCATACACTCTCTACTCTAGTCTACAACTAACAACATCATACACTCTCTAGTCTACAACTAACAACATCATACACTACCTACTCTAGTCTACAACTAACAACATCATACCCTCTCTACTCTAGTCTACAACTAACAACATCATACACTCTCTACTCTAGTCTACAACTAACAACATCATACACTACCTACTCTAGTCTACAACTAACAACATCATACACTCTCTACTCTAGTCTACAACTAACAACATCATACAATCTCTACTCTACTCTAGTCTACAACTAACAACATCATACACTCTCTAGTCTACAACTAACAACATCATACACTACCTACTCTAGTCTACAACTAACAACATCATACCCTCTCTACTCTAGTCTACAACTAACAACATCATACACTCTCTAGTCTACAACCAACAACATCATACACTACCTACTCTAGTCTACAACTAACAACATCATACACTACCTACTCTAGTCTCCAACTAACAACATCATACACTCTCTACTCTAGTCTACAACTAACAACATCATACACTCTCTAGTCTACAACTAACAACATCATACACTCTCTAGTCTACAACCAACAACATCATACACTACCTACTCTAGTCTACAACTAACAACATCATACACTCTCTACTTTAGTCTACAACTAACAACATCATACACTACCTACTCTAGTCTACAACTAACAACATCATACACTCTCTACTCTAGTCTACAACTAACAACAACATACAGTATCTACTCTAGTCTACAACCAACAATATCATACACTACCTACTCTAGTCTACAACTAACAACATCATACACTCTCTACTCTAGTCTACAACTAACAACATCATACACTAACTACTCTAGTCTACAACCAACAACATCATACACTCTCTACTCTAGTCTACAACCAACAACATCATACACTACCTACTCTAGTCTACAACTAACAACAGCATACACTCTCTACTCTAAAACTAACATCATACACTACCTACTCTAGTCTACAACTAACAACATCATACACTCTCTATTCTAGTCTACAACTAACAACATCATACACTACCCACTCTAGAACTAACAACATCATACACTACCCACTCTAGTCTACAACTAACAACATCATACACTACCTACTCTAGTGTACAACTAACAACATCATACACTCTCTACTCTAAAACTAACATCATACACTACCTACTCTAGTCTACAACTAACAACATCATACACTCTCTATTCTAGTCTACAACTAACAACATCATACACTCTCTACTCTAGTCTACAACTAACAACATCATACACTACCTACTCTAGTCTACACCTAACAACAGCATACACTCTCTACTCTAGAACTAACATCATACACTCTCTACTCTAGTCTACAACTAACAACATCATACACTCTCTACTCTACTCTACTCTAGTCTACAACTAACAACATCATACACTACTTACTCTAGTCTACAACCAACAACATCATACACTACCTACTCTAGTCTACAACTAACAACATCATACACTCTCTACGCTAGTCTACAACTAACAACATCATACACTCTCTAATCTACAACTAACAACATCATACACTCTCTAGTCTACAACCAACAACATCATACACTACCTACTCTAGTCTACAACTAACAACATCATACACTCTCTACTCTAGTCTACAACTAACAACATCATACACTCTCTACTCTAGTCTACAACTAACAACATCATACACTCTCTACTCTAGTCTACAACTAACAACATCATACACTACCTACTCTAGTCTACAACCAACAACATCATACACTACCACTCTAGTCTACAACTAACAACATCATACACTCTCTACTCTAGTCACAACTAACACAATCATACACTACCTACTCTAGTCTACAACTAACAACATTATACACTACCTACTCTAGTCTACAACATCATACACTCTCTACTCTAGTCTACAACTAACAACATCATACACTAACCTACTCTTGTCTACAACTAACAACATCTACACCACCTACTCAGTCTACAACTAAAACATCATACCTCTCTATTCTAGTCTACAACTAACACATTACACTCTACTCTAGTCTACAACTAACAACATCATACACTCTCTACTCTAGTCTACAACTAACAACATCATACACTACCTACTCTAGTCTACACTAACAACATTATACACTACCTACTCTAGTCTACAACATCATACCTCCTACTCTAGTCTACAACTAACAACATACACTACCTACTCTAGTCTACAACTAACAACATCATACACCACCTACTCTAGTCTACAACTAACAACATCATACACTCTCTATTCTAGTCTACAACTAACAACATCATACACTCTCTACTCTAGTCTACAACTAACAACATCATACACTCTCTACTCTAGTCTACAACTAACATCATACACTCTCTACTCTAGTCTACAACATCATACACTACCTACTCTAGTCTACAACTAACAACATTATACACTACCTACTCTAGTCTACAACATCATACACTCTCTACTCTAGTCTACAACTAACAACATCATACACTACCTACTCTAGTCTACAACTAACAACATCATACACCACCTACTCTAGTCTACACTAACAACATCATACACTCTCTATTCTAGTCTACAACTAACACATCATACGCTCTCTACTCTAGTCTACAACTAACAACATCATAATCTACCTACTCTAGTCTACAACTAACCCAC